>NW_010290321.1:0-5594 GCF_000700745.2 Antrostomus carolinensis | reverse complement strand
AATCCAAACCATTCTATGATTCTGTGATAATAAAATTTTCCTAAAAATTGGTAACCCTTCACATGAGGAAAAGAAAAGAAAAGAAAAGAAAAGAAAAGAAAAGAAAAGAAAAGAAAAGAAAAGAAAAGAAAAGAAAAGAAAAGAAAAGAAAAGAAAAGAAAAGAAAAGAAAAGAAAAGAAAAGAAAAGAAAAGAAAAGAAAAGAAAAGAAAAGAAAAGAAAAGAAAAGAAAAGAAAAGAAAAGAAAAGAAAAGAAAAGAAAAGAAAAGAAAAGAAAAGAAGAAAAGAAAAGAAAAGAGGAAAAAAACCATTTATCCTAGAAGAGCAGGTATAAAATCCATAGTCATCCAAGAAGCCATCCTGGTGGTCTTGGTACCGCTGTGGAAGCCAGTTGTTCTTGAGCTCTAGTCCCAGTTTTAAAATGAAATGATCTTTGCTGGTTTGACACAGCTCACCTCTCACCTTCAGAAATGCAGAGGACTCCTGAGTTTCTACAGTTCCCCTCGGAGCTAAATAGTTTTCAGTAAATGAAAATCTTATCAGTGTTTCTCATTTTGTGCTTCTTGTCTGCAAAGGGAAAGTGGTAACAGCACTTGTGCGTCCCTGCAAAAGGCTAATGTCCTTGCCAAGGGAAAACGAGCGTTCATTGCCTGTTAGTAAAGGAGATAGCTAAGGAAGCCAAGAACAAAACATAGAAACAATGTTGATTGCCTACTTTTTGAGAAGCTAATTAACACCTACCAGAAAAGTACAACAACAACAACAACAAATTGCTGTGAGCAGTAGAAGCAGATTAAGAAAACCATAGTCATACAGCAAAGATAACTGACAGCCAAACCTGGACAAGGGGGGTGTAAGGAGTCCTAGGGTTCATTATGTATTTTTTCTTAGGAATAGAAAAAAAGTAGATATTACACACTTGCTCTAATTTCTGCTAATGGCAAAAGTCCTTGGGGGAAGGGAAGGGAAGGGAAGGGAAGGGAAGGGAAGGGAAGGGAAGGGAAGGGAAGGGAAGGGAAGGGAGAAAATAAAAAAAATAAAAAAAGAAAAAAAAGAAAAGAGAAAAGAAAAGAGAAAGAAAAGAAAAGAAAAGAAAAGAAAAGAAAAGAAAAGAAAAGAAAAGAAAAGAAAAGAAAAGAAAAGAAAAGAAAAGAAAAGAAAAGAAAAGAAAAGAAAAGAAAAGAAAAGAAAAGAAAAGAAAAGAAAAGAAAAGAAAAGAAAAGAAAAGAAAAGAAAAGAAAAGAAAAGAAAAGAAAAGAAAAGAAAAGAAAAGAAAAGAAAAGAAAAGAAAAGAAAAGAAAAGAAAAGAAAAGAAAAGAAAAGAAAAGAAAAGAAAAGAAAAGAAAAGAAAAGAAAAGAAAAGAAAAGAAAAGAAAAGAAAAGAAAAGAAAAGAAAAGAAAAGAAAAGAAAAGAAGAAAAAAGAAAAGAAAAAAGAAAAGCAAAGCTAAAGCCTCCCTTTGCTCTGGCCTCTCCTTCCAGTCATCTGCTTCCCGCTGTCCCTCTTGGCACAGGTCCCCGCCACTCCTGCTTGATGCCACCTCGCTCTCAAATTTGCCACCTCATTCTCCAATCCTGTCATTCCACACATCCAGCTGCCCAAGTCACCTAACGCTTGGGCAGTCCCTGGCCTCCTTCCTCCTCTCCCCTTCACATTCCCAGCGGCTGGCAAGCCCTCCATTCCCCATCTCCTGGCTCTCAGCGTGCTGCAGAGCGGGAAGGGCTATTCCCATGCTGGGGATGACGATATTCCCTGGAGAGGACACTGCAGGGGGCTCAGCCTCACCCAGCTCAGCAGGGGAAGCCAAATAACATAAATCCTGGGTCAGGTGCTAACCCAGCTGCATCCTCTAGCCCCAGCAGCCAGGCTTCATCGCTAAGGCAGGGTGTGTAAGGTCTTTCTTTTGCTTTTTTCCTTCCTCTTTGCCACTTCTTTCCTTAGGTTTCCTGTCCCTGGAAAGTCCAGGAATGACGGGAAGCCGATGCTGCCCATTAGTGCTCACAGCTCTTCCCATGCGGCTGCTAAGGAAGCTTCTCATTTTGAGTGTTGGTGCCGTACCAGACAGGACCACAGACTCAGGAGATAACACTTTAATATTGCCTTGCTCAGAGACCTGAGATTAAATCATGTCTCTCTGACACAGTTCTCACTCTTTGGGGGTTTTTTTTGGTTGGGGTTTTTTTTGGGTTGGTTTTTTTTGGTAAACTGCTTTGAAATCTCCCTGGAAGGAACTGCGTGCTGAAATTCAGCCTCCGCTTGTCACGCTGGCAGTACCGTTCTCGTTGCTTCACTTACGTTACCCCTTCCTTCCCCTCAGGGCCATCCCCGGTTTCCTTAGATAGAAAGGTAGTTTACTCACCACACGCCTTTTGCATTGCATGATTCAACTTCTGATGTGTGAAGAAGGGGCAACCACGTAGGAAATGTGATCTTTAAAATAAAAAAAGGGGGGGGGGATTCCCTCTGCAGGGCTTTCCACAAGAGAAACCATCAAGAATTGTCAGCAGGTCTGTTGAGAACAATCTCAGCTGATGGGGGCTTCACTAGGAGAAAGGAGGAGCAAAATTCAGCTCTCACCAGACCTTTCCCCAGCTGGGACACACTCAGGTGCAGGCTGAGAGGGATCCCCAGGGTTTGGAGAGCACATGGACGCGCACTGTTGCCTTGTGGTGCACTGACCACAAGTGTATTTTCACTATAACATCACGTACCTCTTGCACGGGGTATGAACATCCGTGTGAACTTGCAGGTTACATAAATAGCTCTGCAGTTGGTGTAGAAAGCAGGCGCTGGGAGGGACAGTAGACTCCTCAGGAAATGGCTTTTGTCATTATTTGGGATGCAAAAAAGCCGGGACTAACTTGTGGAGCCAGCAATCAGCAGGGAATCTGCACGGCTGCTGCCGGCGCTCTCTGCTGTTCTCCCCCACATTCGAGTCCCTTGCTTTCTTGAATGACAAATTCACACATAAAACATCCAGACTGTGTCAGGGACCACAGAATTGTTTGCTCTCCACAAGTGCAGGTTTCGTGATTGGGGACCAGGGAGTATTTGCCCTTTACAAGCTTGTATCATCCGATTGAAATGCCTCGTGTTCCACATGGCAGATCTGCCGTAGCGCATTAACTGCTGGGGTAGTTCACCTGGGCAGCAGGTGAAATGTGATTTATTTCTGATCTTGTGTTTGGTGGTTTGGGTCCTTTACAGATGTTAACAAAGCTGAATTGACACTGGCTGTCTTCTCTAGCAAAGACAGAAAGTAGGTTTGTAATGGAGAGAGAAATACCCATAAGCTTTGGTTTAGCTTGTCAGAAAAGAGGAGAAATGGAAAAAAAATCCATACCTGATCTATGAGGGGGTGTCCGTGGTGGATCAGCAGGATTTTAAATTACTGGGAGCTTTGCAGGTCAGCAAGGTTGAAGAGCTCCCTCCTCAGCTTGAGCTCTTCAGAGTTATTTCTTGTGGATGTCCTGCAAGGAAATTTTATTCTTTTTAAATTCATTCGTAGACCTAGTTTTCAAATGTTTCTCATGAATAAGACACTTGTATTCCTCAATTTTTGGGGATGAAATTACCATTTTTATTCTTTTAAGTATGTGGGGCACATGCAGTTGGTGGACCAACACTTAGGCCATTGTTTGCACCTCACCTAGAGTTCTTCCGAGTCCTTCCACCACACAGGAGGGGGAAGGAAAATATCTGTTCAATTTATAACGAGTTTTCCGGGTTTTCCTACCAAACCAAGAAACTGAGCTACATCTTTTGTGTGCTCTTTACCCTGATGTTATGTCCATAAGAATTATTTACCTGTATAGAGATCCCATTCTCCTGCCAGTATCTGTCTCTCAAATGGAGATGGAACCACTTCTGTTAACTAGCATGGTCAAAATTGCTGCATTCCTTCAGTGTCCTCTCCTTGCTCCCTCTGCCTCCACTCTGAATTCCCCCTCTCCTGCTGTTTGCCTCCAGGACCTGCTGTGCTACTGGAGCTTCTGTCACCTTTGCTTTGTCCTTGGTTTCAAAGAACCAAACAGCACCTCAACGCTTGAATTATGAGACATTGCAAATGTGTGAAGAACTCTCCCGCTGCTCCTTTTGGCCATCAGCATGAGGTGTGATAATTTTGATACTAGCACGTGGGATGACAGAGGTTACACATCATCATTAGATGACCTAGTGGCATGGAGCAGAGAAGGATGGAAAAGCCTTCTGGAAAGTAAGGAGTGTCTGATCCAGCAGCTGCTGTGACTCACGGCGGGGATTTCACATGGGAATGACTCGGAGCAGACACGGGAGAAAGGCCTTCCAAAGCATTGGCTTGCACAGATACTGTGAAAGAGCAGAGATGAAGATAAAACATTTCCATGAGGACAGCAAAGCAACTGGGAAAGCAGCCCCGTGCCTTCAGGGTATTACTGTGAATGGAAAAAACACTCTGCTCTGAGCTCAGAGCCAACGTGAGCTTTCCTCAAGCGTGTGAACCGCAGATTGTCACACCAGAACCGTCACCAACACCGTGGTGGGGAAGGCACTGTCCTGAGAAACAGCCGTGCCTGTGTGTGGGGAACGTGGGCGCTCCCTGCGTGGGTTGGAAACACGGGTGTGTGGTGTCCACGCAGACAAGGGGGTGTCAATGTGCCTGTGTGGCCGCGTCTCCGTGGGACACATGGGAGCGTGCTGGCAGCGTTGGGAGGGACGTGCTCATGGAGAGTGTGGTGCGAGTGCCTGCTCAGCGTATGCACACGTGGCACACCGAGGTGTGAGCCCACACTCCCCCGTGGGTGCTTATTCTCCGTGCGGCGTGCAGGGAAGCAGGCAGACAGCATGTGGAAGTGTGTGATGTGCAGAAGGCAACGTGCCTACGTGGCTGGCAGGAATTCCTGGGAATGCCTCATAGGAACCTTGGCACAATTAGATTCTGCAGGAGCGAGGACCCAGCCCTCTCCTCCCGCCCGGCTCTGCAGCAGGAGGAAATGCTGCTATTTTCTGAAGAAACCAGAGAAATGGAGCTCTTGGTGTCCAGTACTGTTCCCGCACTGGCATGAGACAGCTCCATCATGAGGAAGCACTCTGTAACCCCCTGGTCTTCCTCTGGTCACCATTACTCACAATTTCCCCACATGGCAAAAGCCACTTGATTCCCCCAAAAAACCACCCACCTGGTTCCTGCACCCACAGCGGAGCTGAGCTGAGCTGAGCGAAGCTGGTGACATTCAAGGAGCCTGAAGCATCACTTACCTCTTGTGAGGGCACAACGCTCAGTCACAACAGCTTGGGCTGAGGTGCCCTTGTTCTACCCTGGCTGCAGGTGGGGAGTGTTTTGAGGAGGGGGTGTTTTGGGGAGGGATTGTTTTGGGGAAGGGGTGTTTTTGGGTAGGTATTGTCCTCTCGCTGGAGGGGAGCGGTGAGCGGGGACTTTACCAGCCCCTGCCTCCCCCTCCCCAACTCCGCCCTCTCTGCACAAACACCCTCCTTTTGTAAGGACCGTTTCTGGTGTGAGGACCACGCCGGGTTCACACGGACACCCATCACCTTCCCGAACCCCCATATCCCCTCCCGGGCTCCCAGCCTCGGGCTCCCACCAGCGCCCCGAGGC
>NW_010290320.1:74609-99568 GCF_000700745.2 Antrostomus carolinensis | reverse complement strand
CAAACCATTCTATGATTCTATGAACTTGTGTCAATTTATAATAGTGTTAATAAAACTTTTTCCTTAAATGTGTCTCATCAGAATGTGTAAAAGCAAACTCTTTAAAAAAAATAACTTGAAATGTTCTTAATTCACTTTTTACACTTTATGAAAGGGAAACTGGCAATTTGTGATTCATCTAACAAACTAAGTTAGTATCTCCAGGTTCAGTTGCACCACCTGCCTTTGATTGTAGTATGATTGCTTTACTGGGACTTAATGTGATGTTGCTGTAACTGATGGCACATGCACCCTTACCCTGTCCCAGTCAAGGGATGAAATGCTTAAAGCTCAGTGGAAAACGTTTATGGCAATGTATTTAGCCTTGTTAATTTAGCTAAGAAAAAACATACTCTAGATAGAGTGGTGAGTTTGTCATGCTGCAGAACAGCACTTGAACTCAAATTTGTGGCTAACAGCCTCCCTAATGGCATTTATGTGCCAGTAGCCACAATTTCTTATTTTTAGTCTGTTTTTTTAAATCTTGTCTCTTTTTGAAAGAATCTTAGAAAAACAATGACAGTCTGTGTGCAAGAAGCTTGAGCTGGCTGTACATATGATCATTTAATGTGCCAAAAATGACATATGCAAACACAGGGAAAAGAATTTCTTTATTACTTTTATATTTCATTTAGTTTATCTTAAAGCCTTATTAGCAACATTATTAGATAAAGCTCTTTCTTGAAAGAAATGTGATTTTTGTAGTTGATGCTGTGCTGTCAGCAAGTTTTAGGTTATTTCACTGAGTATGTCACTTGCAATTTTTTCCTAGAGTTACTAAAGTATTAAAATATATTATACTTTTAAACATGACAGAGGCATTACTATTTGTAAATTAGAGATCAAAAGTATGAAATCAGTGTATTCATCTGTATGTAGTCTGATCCACCTTCACAAATAAACACATAACTGAATCTAACATACTACTATTTTTTCCTTGTGATTTAGAAACAGATTTGTGCTGGCTGTTTAACAGTTATTATTATATAGATGGGGTGTCTGTTTGTGTGTATAAATATACATATTTAAGAATATATATACCCACCAAAAAACCTGTACATTTAATAACTGTCCTGGAACCAAGATCTAAATTACAGAATCACAGAATCACAGAATGTTGGGGATTGGAAGGGACCTTGAAAGATCATCTAGACCAATCCCCCTGCCAGAGCAGGAACCTAAACGAAATTACACAGGAAGGCGTCCAGGCGGGTCTTGAATGTCTCCAGAGAAGGAGACTCCATAACCTCCCTGGGCAGCCTGTTCCAGTGCTCTGTCACCCTCACTGTAAAGTAGTTTCTTCTCAAGTTTAAGCGGAACCTCCTGTGTTCCAGCTCACACCCATTGCTCCTTGTCCTATCGTTGGGCATCACTGAGAAGAGCCTGGCTCCATCCTCCTGACATTTGCCCTTAACATATTTGTAAACATTAATGAGGTCACCCCTCAGTCTCCTCTTTTCCAAGCTAAAGAGACCCAGCTCCCTCAGCCTTTCCTCATAAGGGAGATGCTCCACTCCCTTAATCATCTTCGTGGCTCTGTGCTGGACTCTCTCAAGCAGTTCCCTGTCCTTCTTGAATTCCAAACATTTATTGATTTCAGGGATCATGGTGTAGATATGGGTAAGATCCACAAAGACATTTAGGTGCTTTTTGGATGCCAGAGTGATATGGAATGATCTGTCATGGACATACTTGCACTGACATTGTTAGGCTTGGTATATTTTCTCTTAGAAGGTCCTTTGCATATAAAAGTTTGTTTATTGTTTGCACATAAAATAGCTGCCCAACATTTTGCTGATCCTCTCTGTCAGGCAGCCTCAAATTCTTTGATGTTGCAATGCTAAATACTGTAGCGTTCACAGGTGAACAAGTGGAAATAAAACCTGGAATATGTGTTAGGCCTGTTAAATGCATGACTTCAAGTCCTTCAAATGTGGGATGCCCTTCCTTTCTGGGTGGGATGTTCAAAAGGAGTCTGAAATGTCTAAGCAGGAAAGTTTTGAGCATGTTGCACCAGCAACTAAGAAAAGTGTAATTTTCCTCTTTATAATTTAAAATGTTCAATTTCACTTTAGTAGAAATGTGATTAATCTTTAGATTAAAGGTTGGAAGCATACAATGAACTGTACATTCCAGAAGAGATTGGAGAAATTCATGGGTTGGGATTAGTAGAAAAATGGATTAACATGAATGCAAACAAAGTGTGGATGAGGTAGTAATGTAGACTTGTTTTTTTTTTTCTGTTTATTGTGAAAACAAGAGAATTGCTGGCTAGAGGCAGGTGCAGTATTGCAAGTTACTGCAGTTTCTTGTTCAATGTCTGTGGAAGATTCTGATTTGTAGAGATTCTGGTATTTCAGTCTAGTTTTCCATTATGAGGTAAGACTATCAACAACAGATTTAAACTAGATATGGAGAGAAACGGGGCTACTACTTGGAGCTTTCTAACTGCTTGGCACACTATGCTGTAGACTCCAGAGTGATATATAAAGGGTGTTAAACTGCAAAGAGCATTTTCTGCTAGCAGTCGTATTACCACAGCACCTGCTGGTACCTGGACTTGTAGACCATAGGCCAATCTTTGTGTCATCTGCTAGATCCCCCCAGACAGCTGTCCTCTTATCATTATAACTGATTTTAAATTGACTGTTCTGCAATATACTAATAGCATGCATCTAGATGTATTTATTAATTTAATTCTTTCTCAAAATGCTGCCTTATAGAATTCAGTTTCTGATGGGAAATAATAGACCTTTAAACATTTGTTTGCTCAGTGATTATTTGCTGTGTTTCACCTGATTCTGAAGAGGACTGAGTTCAGTTTTTAATTATCTTTGTGAACTGAAGCTGTATATAGAAGATTAAGCACTGTATTGTGTATACGTATTAGTAACACTACTTTTAGCTCCAGTGTTCTAGTTTGTAGGCTCTGGGGTGCTGCTCTGATTTATTGTTACCTTTTTTCTTACAGATTTTTCTAGCTTTCCAATTATTTATTTATTTCATCAGTTTTTCTTTCTACCTCTTGCTTCTATCTTTTATAATTTCTCTTTCCTTCATTCTTTCTTGTCTTTCCGCTTCCCTTTGTTTTCTGCTTCCTTTCCCTCCCCCCCCCCCCCCTTCTCAAATCTAAATATGGACTTCTGTTGTTATTTTTTTTTTCCCATATTGGACATAATTTTTTCTCCTCATTTTATTTATTTTCTTCTCTCCATCTTTCCCTTCAGTGTGCTTTAAGATCTTTCTTGGGTCACCTCAAAATGTTAATCCAGTACTGTTGCCATCAGTTCTGGCATTGGGGTTAAAGCTGCTTTGTCTTTTTATAATATGGTGAAGTGCTGATACAAAAAGAAATCAATTACAGCTTTCTCTATCCCAGCAATTTTTACTTGCAAAATTCCTGGTAGAGTAATGGGTCTAATGCTAGCTGTGGTAAGAGTCCTTACTTAGAGGGTCCAAGTTTACGGATGCATAAAGAGATAAGAGACATTGGGATATAGAAATCCTATTTATAGTGGGTTTTTTGCTAATTGAGGTATTAATAGTATTCTGAATTGGTTGTTCAGGCCAGTTCACATTGTTCAATCCTTTTTTTTTTTTTCCCCCCCCCAGGATTTGAATAGACTGTTATTTTCAGGGTAGACAGTGGCCTTTTTTTTGGCATTGCTAGACTATAATACTGTCTTACATTATGCTGAAGACTGAGTCGATATATCATGTTGAGAAGTAAGGGCCCAGTTTCGGGAAAGTGGCACACGAACACTTAAATATATTCAGGCTTTTCACTCATTCTTTTATGGCAATTCTGGTCAAGAAGATGCATTAGAGGTTAGTTGGTCATGTGCTGGAAACCCTTTTTTCTTACAGAGCTCATGTTCTGAATGTTAATAGCTTTCTGTAATATAGCACTTTGTGTGGAGGAAGTTCAGATAAGTAACCCCTAAAGCCTTGAATTTCTTCCAAAGTAGTTTATTGGTTTTCTATCTATAGTAACATGTCTGTCCATGTTGTTATATGTCTGACCGGTTGGATCAAACATTTGTTTGATCCAGTGAAACCAGCAGTGAGCAGTGAGACCAACACAGCTGCTTCGCTGCTGGTGCGTACTCTGGGCCTGCCACCCTTCACCACAGTGGTGATTCCTCCCATCCCTGTCTTCATGAGGCTGAATGGTGCTGAGCTCTGTGCACGTGCTGGAAAGCAAGACTCTGGACCATCTTTCCCTTGGTAGAGGCATTACTCTGGGTCTTTCTCAGCCAAGTTTACCTACATATATACCAGATTTTGTAAAATGTTTGAGATAATTACATTTTTATAAACCTTCCTTTCAAATACAGATTCAAAAGAAGCTGGGCAGACAGTGTGACTTGTGACAGTGTGACAGTATGCCTTGTTTGCTTGGAAAACACTAAAATTAAAGAATGTTGTATGGAGAGATAACTCTTAGAATCATGGAATAAAAGAATAGTTTGGGTTGGAAGGGATCTTTAAAGGTCATCTAGACCAACCTCCCTGCAGTGAGCAGGGACATTTTCAACTAGATCAGGTGGCTCAGAGCCCTGTCCAACTTGACCTTGAATTTTTGAAGGGATGGAGCTTCTACCACCTCTCTGGGCAACCTGTTCCAGTGTTTCACCACCCTCGTTGTAAAAAAATTTCTTCCTTATATCTCATCTAAATCTACTCTCTTTTAGTTTTAAACTATTGCCCCTTGTCCTATTGCTACAGGCCCTGCTAAAAAGTCTATTCCCCACTGTCTTGATTCTCTTCTTTCTGTGGGTAACTATAGACCTAAATATTTATTGTTGATTTTTCTCTAAACTGTCTCCATGCAGTCTTGAAAGGTGAACAAAATATGACAACTTGCAGTAGAGGGTAAGAATTGTTTTTGCCTTGTATGCAGTACAAACATTATATCAGGAAGGGTATACAGGTGTAAGTCAACACAACAGTGTGATATGATTGATTCATGTTCAGGCTGTTCTCGGCTGTAACTCATGGGTCCTTCTGTGGAAAAAAGTGTGTTTAAGAATGTATGAAAATATATTCTACTGCTCAGACCCATGACATATCTAGTTGTGTGCTGTGTGTCTCACAATGGCAACAGCGTGTCCCACATCATCTCATTTAGAGGGCACATCCCTGCCTGTTTTCTGTAGCAGCTGCTCTGGACATGTTTTCGAAGGCTTTGTCTAATCTCTTTTTAAACGTGCTGCTGCTGTTTGCTTTCACAGCCCCCCGTGGCAGCAAAATCCAGATGCTCAATATCCACTTAATAAAAAAGTACTTTTATCTTTTTGAAACTTAACTCCTACAATTTTCAACAAACATCTCCTATATCTGGTATTATGGTACATGGTGAACAGTAATTTTGCTTTCACTATACCGGATGCTCTTGTGACTATTTTTTACCCCTTGGTCATATTTATTCTCTCAAAACTACAGACTCCTACCCTTTTGTATTGTCTTCCTAAAGCATCTGCTCCAGCCTCTTAATCATTTTGATTATCTTTTTTCCTAATGGTTTCTCAGTTCCTGTATCTGTGCAACTGATTGCACCTACCTGCTGGTAGCTCTTTTCTTTTCCTTAATTGAATTTCAACTTATTTTTCTCAACATACCTCCTAAATTGTCAAGAACACTTTGAAATTTTAATCTGGTCTTCCAGCATGCTTTCAACTTGTGCTGCTTTGGTTTTGATTTAAAACTTAATAAGCATATTTCATTTCTAGTCTATAATTTAGATTGTTAATGAAGACATGAACAAAAACAGATACACAGCAGAATCCCACGAATCTTTTTCTAAAATGTCCTCCCATTTTTTTCAATGAGCATGATATTCCAACCAGCTTTACACCTCTCCTATAATACCCTGGACATGGTTTCTGTGGTTCATAAGAACGCTCGTGTTAAAGATCAAAGTATATTTTATTTTCAGCTTCTCCAGCAGGATAACAGGGCTTGTGACTAGGAAAGATGGAAATCAAAATTGATTCATGTGACTTTTTCTTGACAAAATTTCTTATCTTATAGGTGTTTATGTGTAATAGCTTCATTACTTACTTGTTCAAATATTTTCTAGAGATTTAAGTTAAAATAATTATTTCACAACTTCTATTGCCTTCCCACCTTTTTTTTTCCTTAAATATTGATAACATTTTTTCTTTTTCCAGTCTTCTGATATTTTGCTTATGCTCATGAATTTTCAGAGGTAACTAAAAGTTCTCTGTTAGCCTCACCAGTACTTTAAATATCCAAGGATAAAGCTCTCTAGGCCCAGCCAATTTGAAAATATTTAGCTTATCTTACCACTCTTGAATCGGTTCCTTCCTATTTTTATTTAATAGGAACTTAAGTGTTGATTAGTATTAATCATACTAGCTGGGAGATTTAAGGCTGCAGTAAAGTTTATTACTGTATATGTATTCCAGATTAATGGAAAACAGTCTTTATAGTAATGCTTTTCCCTAATAAACACACATAATGATTTTAAGAACCAAGGTCAATCCAAGAATGATTGCTAACTCTTGGAGTTCAGATTTGCTATCTTTGGAAAATATACTGTAGCATGCCATAAAACCCCACTTGTAAGCAGAATTTTAAGAGCTGTTGAACAGGTTGCTAGTGTTGAAGATGAGTGCTTTTGTTCTCATACTGGTGTTCAGACATATGTTGCAGGGAAGAGCAGACTAGTGGTATGACAGAAGATGTGAAAACCTACCTCTTAGAGCCCCTGTGGTTCTGATAAGCAGATATGAATTCTGTATTAGTATGTTGTATAAATATTACCTCCTTTATTCTTTAAATAGTTATAAAAATGAAGCGCTAGTTCAAAGCTATGACATGTTTTGTTGTTATGTGCTCAGTTTTCTCAGTAGATGCAGCACTGCAATTTCATGGCTCCTGTTTGGGGAGAGGACATTTTTGTACTTTATTAAGGGAAAAGTAAATTCCTGATTAAATTTAGTGTGTACAGAGATACCTGTTGTTTGCGAAGAAACTGAAAGCTTTATGGGCCATTGAAGTGTTCTTAACAGGTTTTGAACAATGGGGGTGCAGTAAAAATGGAGGCCTTTTTCTTTCTTGCTCTCATTTTCAATTCTGTTTGGGTATCACAGGCTCTGATGCAACATGAACTGACATAGACTATCCTTTTTCTTAATAATAAATAAACAGATAGAGTCCTTCTCAGATTAAAATCTAGTCTGAGCAGTACTGTAGTATACACCCATTGTGTGGCTTTTGCTCTTTTTCTCAGTCTCTACTTAGGGGTATAACAGCATGAAAAATACTTTGTTTTAGTAAATGCAATATTTGGTGGATTTAACATAGGCATTGTTTAAGCCAGATGAGACAGGTGAAAGAAATGCATTTTGCTCATGAAATGGAAAATTGCAGCATTTTTTGTAGTCCTTGTTCCTGCAGGAGTTTCTTTACCAATCTTCCATAAGCTCTGAAGAAATCTTTCTCTCAAGGAACAGAATTTCTGGGCTTACAGTTGAGAGAGATCTCCACACTGTTAAGAGTGAAATCTCAGCCATGGTTGTCCTCTGACAGGTCCAGTCAAGCTAGTAAATGCTCTAGCCCCAGACCCTTTACCATCTCTAGCAGTCTTCAAATATATGAGACTGCAGCAGGAAAAAATGAAATACTCTGTTCTCCGTTTTCAGCAAGTATGAGAAGGAAAAAAAGTATATTGCAGCATAAGAGAGTCAAGTTAGGCATTAGTAAGGTACTAAAATGTGGGATAGGATTGCCTGAAGAGACTGCAGAATCTCTTTCAACTGGAGATTTTTAGGGCCAGGTTAGACAAATATCTGTTAGAAGTAATATTTAAATAAATTAACCATGTATATGGACAGATGGACTATATAAACTTTAGAGATCCCTCCTGAGCCTGTATTCTGTAATTAAGTGTTGAAGACTGAAAGCTTAAACACAGAGGGCTTTTAGGCATTTACTGAAGGAAAAGCAGGAGGATAGGTCTGAGGGATCCCAGCTGCCAAGGGGACACACAACAACATAGCATTAAGCAGTCTGCCCAAGCCAACTGACGCAGGTGTCTGAAGAGCAAATATAACACATTCCTTCTAGTCTGTCTATAACTTGAGCTCTTCTATTTTGAATTCTTTCAAGAAGCCTATTGCTCGCACATGCACACACACATACACACACCCTTATGGGTGGTATAAAAGAACAGTGACATGGCCTGTTCTGATGTATTTTAATTAGAAAAATCCTATTAGAAAATACCCACAGTATGTCATTAGTGCATGAAAATTAAGATTTGTTACCATTGTCATAAGAAAGGCTCAGAAGACTTGTTTGGTGCCAGTAGCTTTTTTTTTTTTCTTTGTTTTCTAGTATAAGCATCAGTTTGAATATAGGCAATATTCAAATATTCATTTCTAATGTAATATATAGATGTAAAAGCAATCAAAAAATCACCACTCAACAGGAGTAATTTCAAGATGAACTGTAAAACCATTCAAAATCCTCCTTACTAACTGTATAAATTGTTTAAATGGTCTTTATCTGACCCTTCAGCCCTGTGATTAAAAATGTTAGGGCTAGGAGAATCATAAACTTGAAATTTTTGCTTCATTTAATTTAGTATTTTGTGCTATCTTCAGTTCAAATCAAAAATACTATTGTCACAGTTTGATACGGTGGTTCTTTTTTTTGTGTGTGTGTGTGTGTGTGTGGACTTAAAAAGATCCCTTACATTATTTGTAACCATAGTGTTAAGCTGATACTTAAGAAAAAGTGAAATAACTAATCCATTATAATTGTCAAAGACAAATGTATAATATAAAGAATGTAAACAAGAGCAGTAAATTAGTGATTTTATTAGTGGTACTAACTTTGTGCTTCTCATAGTGAGAAGCAGTCAGTGAAACTCCAGAGCTTTACAAACTGTACACATGCAGAACTGAAAGAAAGACTTCCTCCTTTTGGCCTCCCCTTTCCATATTCCTTGAACGTAACCACCTAGAAATTCCTACTATAAAACTGTTGTACTTGGGGTTTTCTTTGAGGTTTTTTTCCCTCCCTATTATGATACCATATAATTTTTGATACACTGAAGATACTATATAGCTTTTGCTCTTTAAGTTTTAAATTGTTTAAAAGGTTTATAGAGCTGTCTTATGAATTACAAGGTGTCGTAAGTCAGGGGTACTGCGGGTTCCTTTTAATGAAACATCTCTTGCTATCTCCATGTGTGCTGGCCCAGCCTTGAAAGCTACTGTGTGGTCCCTGCTGGTCCAGTGACTCTGCAACTCTCTGTATCTGTTCTGCTGCTTGTGTGGCAGAACAGCAAGAACTGGAGCAATAGCATGCAGTCGTTTATTCTGTGTGGTAGCTAGGATGCTTGTTGCTACAAATTTGCCCAAGATATGGCCTCAGGACTGCTCCCAGTGAGTAGAATGGCTGCAGTGCTCCTGGTTTGTGAGGGGAAAGAACACTAGTGTTGCAAATCGTGCTGGGTTACATCCCCTGCTCTTAAGGGCTAGAGAAAGAGCCCTGGCTCCATTTGGCTTGCTGGTATGGGAGGAGCTTTGCTATCTTGCTGCTATGGTGATATGCCCAGTGCTTGGAAGAAGCTGCATCAAATAGTTTCTGCAAATACACTTACAGAACTGTAAAAAACTGCATGAGGCAATGGTCATCTTAGCAAGTGTGTGAGCCATCCTGATGAAGAAATGGCATAAAGCAGTGTCCCAGATCTGAATACCTCTTTATCTTTGTCACTTCTTAGTTTTTCTTGCCCCCGTAGTATGAGGCAATGTTTTAACATTTTTCTCTCAAGTCCTACTGTGCGTCTGACTGCAGCCTTAGTTCTGGACACCCAAATGCAGGAATTTTTAATTCTTTTCATCTGTTGCCATACTTATACCTAGCAGAAGGAAAAAAGATCCAAATTCTATTTATTTTAGGAATAGGCTTTGTAAATGGTTGAAGACTTTCTTGTGCTGCATTCTTGTAAGATTTTGGGTAATATGTTAGTAAACACAGATTTAAACATATATTTGGAATGTATAAAAGTGCCTAATGTGCATTATATTTAAAAACATATAAAACCTAAGCAGCATATTCAGTGTTTCTGTTAGGTGAAAGGATACATTTGTCACTAAATTTCAGAAAAGTTTTTCCTGTTTGTCTGAAGAAGTTGTTTGCTGTGTTTTGGGTTTTCATAGACTGAAATAAAATGCTTACATCTGATTTGTTCTGAAATGCACGAGCTTTTTTATTCTGGGATGTGCACTGGCTTGGAGGTTTTGGAGACTTATTAAAAAAAAAAAAAAGTCAGGCCTTTTCTTTATGCATAAGGGAAAACATTCTTATTACTCTGAAACTTAAAAGCTCTTAAACAAAATGTCAGGAGCAATGGAAATACTATGAAGTTGATTTTCAGCTGCAAGCATGACCGTGCTTCCTTTCCCTTACACTTTTCCTGCTTTCTCATATACATCTCCATTCCTTTATAAAGCATTTTTTCTTTATGTGACATTTTAATTACAAGGCAATAATGAAAATTAAGAAAATAACTATGGCAACAGAAGTTAGACTTTTACATTTTTATATATGTGTGTGGTTTTGTGCAAATTTTCTTCAGTAGAAAAATACGCGTTATATTTGTTTGAACATTTAGTTTCAAAATAAAATGTGCTTTACATTCATGCAGCTATGTAAATTCCATGTCAGGAGATTGTCTTTAGGAAGTTTCACGTTTATCTAGGGCTGTCCACAGTTGTGTCTGATTTAGTACTGCAGGATTTCATAGTGTAGAATAACGTAGTGGTATGTGATGTTTTAATATTTAATCTGAGCTGCTGAGAGCGTTGCCTAGCACACTGAGCAACAGCCTCCAATTGTTGCCTTGAATCCCATCTATTATCTGTGAATTTGTTTTCCTTATATTATAAGTACCGTGGAGCAAGGACTTGCCAAAGTGTCTCAGTCACTGTGACAATGGTAGAAACAATGTCAGTTACTTTGTGTAGCAATTAAAAAAAGACTTTGCTCTTCAGTTTTCTTGCAATGACATGTTTTATTTCAGCCAAACACAATAAAACTCTCAAGGCTTTTGAGTGCCATCCTGTGTACTTTACCTGTGAGGCACAATCAGAAAATTTGTTGATAATGTAAAAATAATTATTTTAATGTCTAATGTTTTCCTTGTGGTACAAACAGGAAAACAGTTTAAATTATGAATGTTATTTGTGACATGAATTATTTAACAATGGCTGAGAATTTTAAAATACATCTCAAGGTGATACCTGAAGGACAGTTTTGAGAATGTTTTCAGCCTGAGGTGTGTTTCATGTTGACAGCTATGGCAGTAAAGTCTTCAAAGAATTTTATATCTTATGTAAAAGATTTAGAGTCTCAGGTCACTGACTGGAATGAATTCATGCCATTAAAATTTTTTTAATCTTAATCTCTTTCAGTCCCAGCAAAGATGCATTGTGATCTTTGCACTGGTATGCTGCTTTGCAATTCTGGTTGCACTGATATTTTCGGCAGTGGATATTATGGGAGAAGATGAGGATGGACTCTCAGAAAAGAACTGTCAAAATAACTGTCGGTAAGAGGTAACAAAACAAAACTTCTCTTTTGGGGTGGACGAGAACATGTATGTGTTACATAATGGCATGTAGTAATTACCATAGTCCTGTGGTGTAATTGGGAAGAGTAGGTAACAGAGGAAGAAATGGTTTCTTGTTTTGAGCTCCTGGTTTGGAGATTGGTTTGACAAAATAAAGCACACTGCTTGGAGTTATTTTTTGTGGTATGTTTTGAGCAAGACCCTAGTGTTAGTGCAATTATTTTGTAAGCGTGGTTCAAAGCCCATTAAATTTCAGTAAATGAGTACTGAGGTGGCTCACATAGTTCCCAATTCTGCCATGTCTTTCTTTCATCAAAAGCTTTTTTTCTTTCTCTAGGTAGGTCACTGATCACTTTTGACCTAACACCTGCTGTTCCTCTTCTATAGAGGGACCTTTTATATATTCCTGTTTTTTTGCCCTCCCCTAATTGGCAGAGTGGCTTGCCTAGGAACTGTGAAGAAAATCAGTGATATAGCAAGAAAGACTGGAGTATTGACTATGTTGAATTAAGATTTGCCTCAGACACCTGCCACTGTGGTGTGTAACTTCTAACTTTAGATGTAAGTAGGCAACTAGATTTTTTTCTTGACCTTTCATTTTCAGACTGTGAATTACATTTTGCCACTCCTCACTGTTAGTCATCCATGAATCTGTTCATCAGTGATGATCAGTGCTTCTCCTACATGACATTGTCCAAGGTCCCCTTCTGTCCACCAGTAAAGGTGATTCAACAAACATTTGTAGACTTCATTCAGAATTGTATTCTGCTTTTTTTCAAGGCTCTAACCTGTAGATAGAGCACTTTGTCAACTTTGTGGAAAAACAGTCATCCTTAAATAACTTCTCAGAAATCCATTCAGGGAATTTCTGGAGTGGGAAGGGGCCTCTGGGAATCCTCCAGTCCATTCCCCTGCTCATAGTAGGGTCAGCTATAGCAGGTTGCCCAGGGTCGTGCACGGTTGCACTTTACATAGCTCCAAGGATGAACTCCACAGCCTTCCCTGGGCAACTTGTTCCACAGCTCCCAATGGCTGGGTATACAGTAAGTTGGAAATAATTTATATTTATTTTTTTAGAATAAGCTAATGAAAAATGAATATTTCTTTTAGTCCTTTCTCCCTATTTCTGCTATTCTTTGTTGATTTTGTGTGAAAGCCCTTTGAGACTGTGCCTTTCTATGTTGCACCTGGCACAGTGCAGTCAGCAGCAATTCACAATCCAGCAAACTGGTTTATGATTTTGCAATTATACTGGACTTTTACAATATTTTTTACATCCTGCTTGGAAAAATAATAATATAAAAAAGATGGGGGAGGGGAAAGGAGATTCTTTAAATTTGTAGCACCTTTCAAATAGGACATACTTGTAACATCAGGTAGCTTTGTCCAACCATCCTTCTAGCACTTTTCCCAGCATTGTTTTTTTTTTTTTTGTTGTAAAATGGCTTGACCCTAATCTGTTCACTTTCTTGTATGCCTACAGTTCTGGGTGGCCTTCTAATATCTTGTCTGAATTTTCTAGAGTTCAGCTAGCTTTTCTTTCTCTATCAGGGTCTTAGGTATTCTTCACTGTGAGTGGTTGTCTTCCAAAATGTTTAAAGATACTGCATGTGTCACCTCTACACCCACTATCTCCATGTGTGAATCTTTGACAGAACTAGGTCAGATGAGGGGAAAGTCTTTCTGCTCATTGGCTTCAATGTGCTGCACACGACTTCACCATGCGCAACAACTGCTGCACCATGTTTTCCTCTTAGTTGTATCAACTAATGGCTCCCATTTTGTTCTGGGTAGCTTCATAGGCCTAGTCAAGGAACAACCTAATCTTCTTCACTTTGTATTCTTCAAACAAAAAAAATTCAGAGTGAGAATGAAGTACAGTGCTATGGAAAACCAGGATTTTCTTTTTTCCATGTGTAAAAGATTAATTGCTTTTGTCTCTTTGTATGGGTTACACCAATCTGCCTTTACAAATAATACTCATATTTGCTCATTTTTTTGTTGGTTGGTGTGTGTCGCTCTTGTCTCTCCTGGACTGTGTTAGTGGCACCTGGAAGTAAATCCAGCACATTGACTTTTATCATAAGAGTCAATGAAATTGCTCTGCATTTACAGTGATAAAAGTGATCTCAGACCCCAGCTCTATTTTAAGGTGCCTTTCACAGAGTGATTCAAGTGCTTGATCTCGCTACTGATGCCTGAACCAGAAGGCACATCAATGCTCTGTGTATAAACTGCCTAAACCATTTCTAATAAGAGTATCCAAGTGCTGGCAGCTGCTACCTACTAACACTGAATCCTTCTCTACATGATGAAACTGTGCTCCTTTATGTGTTAAATATATTGCAGACTTAACTGAAGTGCTGTAAGATCAATTGCTGCCTGTGGCATATATTTAGTACTTGGGGTAAGCATTTTTAATAAGTAAGACAAGAATAATTGAATTCTTATATTTCTGCTGTGTGAGTACTTTCACTGAAATTCAGGAACAGGCGCTTAGTTTGCAGGATATGCTGAGACCAAATCATAATAGATGGTGGTTTTTTTTTTTTTGAGGGGGGGGTTGTTTTTTAATGAAATGATTGTCAAATATAAGTTTATATATATGATCCTAGAATTCTTTTTTGGTTTTGATTGATAGAATTTGTGAAGAAGCTTGATAGGAAAGGATGCTATTGATTTGAGAAGAACTTCACTGATGGTTTATTAAGGGCTTTGTCTCCTGAAAATCAATTTCATTTATGTCTTTTTATTTTAAAGGAAAATATATCTGAAATAGAGCTGTGGTCTAGAATAGTTCTTTGGCTGGAAATTTTTAGAGCTTGTGCCAAAAAATAGCAAGTGAGAATTTTTTAAAAAGAGAAACTAAAAGGAGGGAATTTTCAGAAGTCTAGAGCTTTTTTTTTTTTTTTGTAGCCTGAGAAAGGAATCATTGAATATGTTGTAAGCAGTATTTTCCTGTAAAGCCTACATCTTTTTGTTGTTGTGATTGTATTTTTGCTCTTGAATACAAATGCAGCCTTTCTGATCCACTTGTAATACAACGTGAGGTTCCTCTTTGTTAATAATTCTTTAAACTCTTACTACATAAGGAATACTTACTGCGTATGTTGCCAGAAAGACCGTCCTTTTTACTGATGTATTTATTTATTTGCGGGGCTTTGTGGCAAAAAACAGTCAGGGAAGTGGACAAGTGGGCTTTTTTGTGTGCCTTCACTGTTTCCTGAAGGAATTGTTGTCACCCATCTAAAAGGATGTGCAGGAAATGGCAAGTTTTGAAGAAATGAAAATATGTTTGAAACTAAAATTATGAATTATGATTTGTAATCTTTGAGCTTCTTGATGAAAAACAGCCTATGGTTAAGAACTGAAAGGCATCTTGCTTTATAGTTCATTTGCAACTGCCACAATGTGAAGTCAGATTGGTGTAGGCTGCAAACCATTTCCCGTTTTGTTTGAGTTTGTTCCACAAAATTTGATTTCAGAATGCTGGACATAAAGAGCAAAAATGACTTTTGACTCTTCCTATTAAAAGGAATGTTAACTGATTGGAATAAAAAAAAAAAAAAGTAGTAATGACTGAAAATTTGAGTTTTTGCAGTCTGTGCTTGGTATGGGATACAAATAATTCTCGAGACATCTACATTAATGTTGTAGATGCAAACTTAACCAGGGTTAAGTTGAGAGGGTATGCTTAGCAGTCTGGGAATTTTGCCTATCTTCCTGTGGGTCTATTAGACACTACATCTATAAAATTAGATTATTGTAATTTGAAAATAGTTCTTTTTAATGGTTGACCTATTGTAAATAAATCTTGGCTAGCCTGTGATGTAACGCCAGTCAAGACTGACTTGGCTTTGTTGAAACCAGCTGGTAAACTCTAAAAATGTCAATCTGTGAAAGAAGAAATTACAACTATTAAGAGATGGTCTCTGTTATCCGGAGTGTTTTGAACCAAGGTAATTTTGATTTGTTACCAGTAACTTCTACTTTTCAATATGCCTCTTTCCTGCTTGTTGCTGCTGATAGTCATGCTAGGGTTCCTACAGAGCTTGTACGTGCCCTTAATTATCCTCATCTCACCGGTGTTTCCAATATACATTGAAGTGATAGTAGCAGCTGGCATAGCTCCTGCCTCTGGCTGTGGGTTTGGCCCTGTCTCTTGAGAGACTCTAAGAAATAACAAAGTAGAAAAGGAAGCAATGGTAGCTACTTTTCATGATTCCCAAGTATAGGGTGTACTAAAACTGTTGTTTGCTTGTTTTGTTTTTCAATTTTTGTCTTTCTCTGGTGATAATTGGAGGACTTTCTTGGTTTGTGTGTGTGTGTTTGAGGTGAATTCTGTTTTACTTTCTGTTCCAGTGACACAGTTTTGTTATTTTGATAATTTCTTTTGTCCTCAGAGTAATAAGGCACTTGTTCTTTTGTGTTTGGATTTGTGTTGGACGAATTTGCTTTTCTGTATGACATGAGTGCCAAAGCTATTTAGTTCTCTTGGTGATTGTAGGGAGGCTTTGACCAATTCTGCTCTATAGCAAGTTATGTGGTGATACTTGGGCAGAGCTTGTGTTTGCTTTGGAAATTCAATTGTTTTGGATAAGGGATACTCTATAATTTTAGTGTCCTACAGAGGAACTGAGTCTTCCTGTTGAAATACTAAGCTTTAGATCTCAACAGTAGCCTGCAACATGGTGTTCCAGAGATTAAATCTAGTTGTATACAATAATTATTTATCTTGGTCAGTTATTGTGTTGCGTGCATTGCTTTCAATCTCATTAGATGTTTCTTTGTTCTCGGGTTATGAAAGAGAGCCCACAATTGGAGCCTGCAATTGATTTTTTCTATTGCTTTATAAATCTTTCCTTAAACTCCTCTCAGCTGTTTCACCAAGTAGAGTTTTGCAGTGCTATTAAGTAAGCATACTGCAGCACATACTTACATTGGTTTACCTTGGAAGTGCTTTGCCCCTGGCTGAGTGTGGGGGAGATATTTCTCTGTGCTGCGTGGGTTCTGAACATAGCAAGGTTTATATTGACTGATTTCTATTTAATAAACAAACTATGACAGGCATAATAATTAAATGTCTAAACAGAACAAGATGTTCAGATTTTGTAAACCAGCCTGTTAAAAGAGTAACTGAAGATTTCTATTTACAAAACACTTATACCACTTGGCAAAAAAATGCCTTCTTTCAACATGATGGATGAGGGGATTGAGTGTACCCTCAGTAAGTTTGCAGATGACACCAAGTTGGGTGGGAGTGTTGAACTGCTTGAGGGTAGGGAGGCTTTACAGAGGGAACTGGACAGGCTGGATCAATGGGCCAAGGCCGTTGTATGAGATTCAACAAGGCCAAGTGCCAGGTCCTGCACTTGGGTCACAACCAGCTCCATGCAATGCTACAGGCTGGGGGGAAAAGTGGCTGGAAAGCTGCCTGGCGGAAAAGGCTGATCATGAGCCAGCAGTGTGCCCAGGTGGCCAAGAAGGCCAACAGCATCCTGGCCTGTATCAGAAACAGTGTGGGCAGCAGAAGTAGGGAAGTGATTGTGCCCCTGTACTGGGCACTGGTGAGGCTGCACCTGGAGTGCTGTGTTCAGTTTTGGGTCCCCCACTACAAGAAGGACATTGAGTTGCTGGAGTGTGTGCAAAGAAGGGCAGCGAAGCTGGTGAAGTGTCTGGAGAACAAGTCTTATGAGGAGCGGCTGAGGGAGCTGGGATTGTTTAGTCTGGAGAAAAGGAGGCTGAGGGGAGACCTTATTGCTCTCTACAACTACCTGAAAGGAGGGTGTAGTGAGTTGGGTGTCAGTCTCATCTCCCAAGTAACAAATGATAGGCCTCAAGTTGCGCCAGGGGAGGTTTAGATTGGATATGAGGAAAAATTTCTTCACTGAGAGGGTTGTCAAGCATTGGAACAGACTGCTCAGGGAACTGCTTGAGTCACCATCCCTGCAGGTATTTAAAAGACGTGTACATGTGGTGCTTTAGGGACATGGTTTAGAGGTGGACTTGGCAGTGTTAGGTTAACAGTTGGACTCGATGATCTTAAAGGTCGTTTCCAACCAAAATTATTCTAAGATTCTATGATGACTGTTGTCCTCTTGTTTTGGGGTGATAGAGAGAATGAGCTATAAAACCACTTAATTTTTAAGATGATCTTTATTTGTAGTGATTTTTATTTTTGCATCAAAAGAAGGACTACCCTTGCAATTGAAGTTTCTATGGCTGGACACTGCAAAGAGCTGATGCGCCTCCTGCAAAGGTATTCAACATCCTGAACCAGATAGGGAAATCAGTAATTCAACAAACTTGCACAAGAGGAAGCTCTACCTTCCTTACATTTTATTTTTCATTTTTAAAGATGTATTGCAATGGAAAAGATACCATGTTAACAGGTCCTCAGTATCTGTACAGAGTAAGAATTTTTTTTTCTCTGTTCCTGCACTGATACAAAAGGAGGGTCAATTTCTTTGTTTTGCATTTACTTTCAGCTATAAATAATATCTTCACAAATTAAAAAAGGAGTAAAAAAATTCATGACCAGTTTATTCTGTTTGCATTATTGCCAGTAGATATTTCATCATTAATTACATCATATTGAATAGGTCTGTGCTTCAATTTGTTTTATCCAAATGCACAAACCATTCTTTTTCTCTGACTCTTCATTCAGTTAAATCTAATGGTTTCCTGTAGAGTTTAGGACAGAGTACTTTAGATTCTCCTTAAGGCAGCTTCTCCTATCCCACTAAGCATTGTTTAGGATGTAATACAAGATATTTTGTATTTTTGTAAGTTATGTATTTAAGTATGTGTTTGTTTTTCCTTTCATGACTTAGGATTTGTGAACTCACGTCAGAGAAAATGTTCCAACCTTAACAGAAATCAAATTCCAATTCCTTTAAGGTTTTTAAGTTATGTAGGTGCGATAAAGGAACAATTCATACACTAGAGTAGCCTTTCTCCTGTGTAGTTTGCTGGGGTTTATCTATGATTTTATCTCCCTTTCCCTTCCCCTTCTCTTGTTCAGAAAACTGAAATTACTTCATCCCAGCAAGACTCATAAGATTCCCAAGGTCACTCTCTTTACCAGATTGTAAGCCTGCTTTGAACAGAGAGTTATTAAATCTAAAATTGCTGGTCAATCTTGTGATCTCAATCTGATTTGTGACATTTCGGAGAGATTTTTATTCTGTCTGGTAAGAACAGAGATCCAACTTAATAAAACTCCCTGATAAATTGTTCTTCCTTTTCTCTGTGAGAAAGGCATTAAAAGTGGCTAGAATTTGTAGTAAAAACTGTCTGAATTCATGCTCCATTTCAGGGTGACTTGTTCATTCAGCAAGAGCTGACTGCATCAGATCCTAGTGAGCACCTGTTCCAGTGACACCATTTATTTTTAATTGCTTCTTCACCCTCAGAGCAGTATGTGAAAAAAGTACTTCTTATCCTGTCAGTTTACAGTAGATGTGTTGAGTTCTGTGTCTAATCCCACGATGGCACTGTGAGTGTCCTCTCAGTTAGTGTGATTTGATACTCCTCAAGAGTACAAGTGCAACATGCTAGACACTGCCTTTGGTGACCTGCTGAGTACATGGCTGGGTCTGCCTCCCTGAGCACCAGGGTAGTGCCAAGTTATGAAAAAGCAGTTGTGTTGCCTGCTGAAGGTTATGCCAGGGCTGTTGGTGCTGTTTGGCTGGGTGAGCTGGAGCTGACTATCTTTCTCAGCCACATGCAGCACACTTTGCCAGTTTGAACACTCAGATTGTAGTCGGATAGCAGCAGTTCTTGGTGTTAGTGCCCCACTGCGAGGCATGATTGAAGTTTGTTAGGACTGCTTTTTTCAGATGCTACTGAAAAAACTACTACATGTTTCAGGAAGATATACTTGGGTGAAACATTCTGGATGTTCTTTGTTATTCTGAAGATTTTTTTTTCCCCGATTTCTTTTCACTGTATTGATACATGGGTTCTGATATAGGTGGAGCCAAAGGTATGTCTCTATAGTCTCTCATATTGTCTCCCTATGTCCAGGTCTCTCTAGTTACAACAACAGTGTTGGCGAGCAACACTTTAGATACCAAGTACTCTTGTGTGTTGGGCAGCTGAACCTCTCTGTTTATGGCCTTTAGTAAACAGGAAAATGTGAGCTTGCTTCCCTTATTCAAGCTGCCCACATACAGTTGTCTTGACCAAGAGGAAAAAATGCATTGGAGGACTTGATCTATTTTATTACCATTACTATTTTTTCATGTTACATTTTAGGTTTTTTTCCATATGAATTTACTTCCTGTCAGCCTGACTGGAAAACAGAAAAATAATGCACAAATACCAGCCTTGGCATCTGCCAGATGTGATTCCTTATCTGTCATTTATTTCTTATTTAATGACCAGTCCTTTCCAAATAAGACTATTGCTATATTGTCATACAGCTCAAAGGGAATTTTCGTGACTGGCAGCATCATAATTTGGTACGTTTAAATCCGGTTTCTTCACATACTAAGGATTCATCTTGCCTCAGACTAAACTTCTGATGGACACTTAATGGCACATTAGAAGTGTTGGCTTTGACTTTTTACTGGTTTTCTAGATCTACTTGGAACGCTCAAAATAATTATGTTGTATTCATATGTCTGACCATAGATGATAATATGATATCTTTTGTCAATTTGGCAGGTATATAACTAATTAATCTTCATTGACCTCCCAAAATATTTCTTAAAAAAACCTGTTGGGAAAATAAAATGAGTTTTTAGTTTTCTTTATTGTAATTTATGATATGCCTCCTCAAGCCAGCTGGACTGGAATCAATCTCTAAAATAATACATTTTAGAGCTCAGCTTCTACTGACTGGGTATTGGACAAAAATGAAGTATTACTAATAGCTTAGCAAAATATGACAATGTATAAGCTTTATTATAACTAATCCCAAAACTTTAAAGAAAGAATGAACGTGCCACCAGCATGAGGAGGGCAGCCACCATTTGATTTTTGTTTAAACACTCAAAACTCCTAGTCTTTTTTTCACCCACTTTTGGGTCACTTGTATGGGCTTTGTAGTGTGTGTTTTGCAGTTAATTACAGATGCTAGTGGAGAGTAAACAGACTTATGGTTTAATAAAGACTAGAGGGTGCTAGGGGTGACATACTTTGTGCAAAGGAGGCTGAAGTGCTGGACTAGAAAAAGTGTCTTCTCAAGCATGCAGCCAGTGCTACTGGAATGGTGGCAGTCTCCCAGAGCTGCCCCATCTGGTGTGTTTTATAGATGTATGTATCCTAAACACCTTCCAGTTCTGAGCAAAGACAGGCTGCCACACCCTGGAGCAAGTCCATCACTATAGCAACTTTTGAGAATGGTATGGGAAAGCAGTAGAGGTGTAACCTCTGTATGACAAACTGTCCTTTTTCCTAGTGACTCATCTGTTCGCATGTGAAAAGAGATGTTCAGGACTGATTAGAAAGGAGAAAACAGTGAAGTGCTCAAAGTTGCTCTTGAGAAAAGTCACACAAATATCTGGGATGAACAGCCAAGTGATTCTGTGTCAGAGGTACTGCTCTGGGCATGTGCACATGGTAGTGCTCCAGCTAGAAATGTACTTCTAATTTTCCAGGATATCTTGATGTTTTCAGGGCTTTTTTGAGAGTCAGGATGTTGCTATTAAAAATATATTCCATAGAGTTCTCAGTGCAGAGTAAGTACCAATAACTTCATTAATGCTTTCTACTAAAATTTGAAAGTGTGTGAAGGTACTTGTTGGTTTTGGGTTTTTTTGTTGGTTTGGGGTTGGTTTTTGGGGTTGGTTTGTTTTTTTTTGCTTACTCTAAGTGCATCAGATGAAAACACTCTTTTAATAGAAATATAAATTTTACTTTTTTTTTCCCCCCCAACCCCCACCCAAGTTTTAACTTCGATGCAACAAGTTTTAATAAATGCAATTTTAACCAGATGCAATTCTACACTGACTAAACTTAGTTACATAAAAAAAAATCGGAAGTAAAAATAGATACATAAAAGCAACAGACAATAGTCAAACCTATCTTAATGCTCCTAAGGTGTCCTGGAACATTTCTATAGAATCTTCTCTCTGTAACTTGAGTGCTGGTAATGTCCTTTGGGAATGGATACTTTGAGTACTTTATTCTTTTCATCTGTGGATTTTTATTACCTTTCCTACCTTGACAATATCTGCTGAATTTGCAGTGCTAATTTCAAATAGTTGCTGACTAAAGATTTTACCTTGAATTTTCCTTCATTGTTTTGCAAAGTAGTTTTGCTTGTTCTTGTTGGGCAGGAAGGGCATTAATTAAGCTTAAGGAATTGTTGGATTGTGTAAATGTCAACATTATGGAATATAATTTTTTTTCCTATTCTGGGGAAGAGAGCTCTTATTCAGAAGATTCTCATTAAATTTCTCATTAAATTAAATTCTCAGGGGCAATGGGTGTGAGCTGGAACACAGGAGGTTCTGCTTAAAGGTGAGAAAAAACTTCTTTATGGTGAGGGTGACGGAGCACAGGAACAGGCTGCCCATGGAGGTTGTGGAGTCTCCTTCTCTGGAGACATTCAAAACCCGCCTGGACGCCTTCCTGTGTGATCTCATTTAGATTCCTGCTCCAGCAGGGGGATTGGACTAGATGATCTTTTGAGGTCCCTTCCAATCCCTAATATTCTGTGATTCTGTGAAATTATTGTTAACACCATATAATCATGTGTATTTATGAGGAAAGATAATATTTTGATTCATGATTGGTTTCTACAACTAAGAGCTAACATATTTATCCATCCCAAGTCATACCAAGAGAATCAGGGCCTTTTAGAAAGATGCACAGGCCAAGAAAAAAGAAGGTAGCAATCATTTTCCTACTTACTGTGTATTGCTATATGATTGGTCTTATCAATGTCTATAAATACCTGAAGTGCGGGGGCCAAATGGATGGGGCCGGGCTCTTTTTGGTGGTGGCTGCTGACAGGACAAGGGGCAATGGGCAAAAACTGGAGCACCAAAAGTTCCATACAAACTTAAGGAAAAACTTCTTTACTGTAAGGGTGACAGAGCACTGGAACAGGCTGCCCAGACTGTGGAGTCTCCATCTCTGGAGATGTTCAGAACCTGCCTGGACGCTTTCCTGTGCAACCTGTTGTAGGGAACCTGCTTTGGCAGGGGAGTTGGACTAGATGATCTCCTGGGGTCCCTTCCAACCCCTACCATTCTGTGATTATTCAGTACAAATTAATGTTGCTGTTTACAGTTACAGAGTGCTCATATAAGAAGATTGGGGTTTGCGTGGAAAGAAATAAAAAGAAAACATATATTTGATTATTAAAAAAAAGTCTAAATGTCTTTGTAATATACAGTTGCGATATTCAAGCCTTATAAAAAAAGTTTTGAATGAACTTACCTTGTTATAAGCTGAATGTAGAAATAAAATAAAAACATCTTGCCATTTAATTAATGTATATGACAGTGGCTCTTAATACAACATTTGTTGGTCTGAGAGACTCAGTAAAGTTGATAGGATATTTTGCTGTGTTTGCAGATAAGTGAATAGTGAGTGGGTTGCTACTTGAAAGAGCTGAATAGACATAACACAGCTGATGAGGGGCTTGTGTGGCTGCTATACAGCTTTGTACAGAACTCTTATGTACCTCAGCTGTTAAATTTTAGATAATTTGAAAATCAAGGTAACGGTGTTAACCTGAGACTTAAATGTGGTGCAAATGAAGGAAAGAGGCTGGAATTCTTTCCAGTGGCTAAGAAGTACTGAGTCAGTGCATACTATGTTATATTGGGAAGTCTGAGCTCCTTATTCGTGACTGATGGATATTCAGGGTGTTCCCTGCAGTATATGTACCATAAAATATAAGAAGAGAAATTGCAGATTTAAATTTAAAATTACAATGTTAACACCAAGAACAGCGGCTGCATTTCCTTATGCGTGACAGGGGCAAGAACGGCTTCACCTAAGAAGGTCAGTATTGTCCGAGTTGTGTGTGCCTTAAGGTCCTTATCTCTGTTAGAAGGGAAACTGCCTGCCATGGACTGGGGTGCAGAGCTTCTCCAGCTGCTGTTTAGGTATATTGCCTGGAGTAACTGTCAGGAAACAGGCAAACTGCTGTATGTTACTGTATTTAGAAGACTTTTTTCTAATATTTATAGACAGCGATTCTTGAAACATTAGCTCAGAATTAAAAATGTACAAGCAAATAAACTCTTAAGAAAACAAACTCAGTAGGATTTTTTTTTTTTTTTATATATAAATTGTGAGTATAGCAGTACTGTGGCATCAAACTGCAATGGAGATATTTCAAAGAGCAGAAATAAAACCAAGCCCAACCTTTGCATCTTCCTGGTGAGGGGGCAGGAATCTAACACGCAAGAAGTGGATAGAGAAAAACAAAATTGGCTGGTCCTTTCTTGAAACTAAGGAGAAAGTGTGAGGGGAAAAATAGTACTTTTGGTAACTAAAACTGAGCTTTAAAAAAAAGTTTCTTGTCTAATGGTGTCTTTGTCTTTTAATATCTAGAGATTAAGCATGAGCTTTTGAAATATGGAGACAAGGCAATTGTGTGAGTTTTTCGATAAGCACATCCTCTAGACCTTCAATTACAGTATAGTAGTGAACAGAGAAAACTAAATTACGTAGTGTCTCTTGGTTAATAGTATATATGGCATTCTAGAAAATAAGCAGTGATGCCAGATAAATTTCTTATTCTAAATTCAACAGAATTGGGTCACACTGTTTCTTTTTTTTTTTTTTTTTTTTTTTTTGTTAGGAGCTTTGTGTTATGTACCTTATCTTTCTTCATTTCAATTCACCTCAGATCCTCAGGATTCTCATGTTTTCATACTTTACCCTTCAACATAGCATCTAGCTGTCTACAATGTGATAATGTGAGCTACAAATCTGCTCTACAGGGGCGAGGTTTTAATTTTTTAAGGCACTGAATGATGTAACGCCTTGATGGTAGGAAAAGGACAAAGGCACTGTGACTGTATTGCATGGGCAGGACACTGGCAGGTACTAATGGGGGGAATACCATTCCTCTTATTAACTCCAAATCTGAGAAGCAAGACAGATGTCAAGAAGTTTCAGTGTGAGTGTGAATGTTTTGAATAATGAATGGTAGCGTGTTAAATTGTTAATACTTTATCTACAAACTCAGACATGGAGTACTTGGTGTTGCTGCTCATGTGGGCTTAGTTTTCCCTTGGCTTACACTCTGATAAGATTTTGACATGCAGTAGAGATGGTTCCTCATTGCTTTCTTATTTTTACAGCTTTTAAAATTTACTTTCCTTTCCTTCCCCTTGAC
>NW_010290320.1:0-74580 GCF_000700745.2 Antrostomus carolinensis | reverse complement strand
ACCTTGTCATTTAGGTTTGGCTTTGTGAGGTTCTGAAAGTGTGCTTACAATTCCCTTGAGCTTTTCCTTATGGGCATTTTTGTGGTCTTCCCCTATCCCCCCGTGGTTTAGGAAAGGGCATAATCTCTATTCCTTGGAACATTTTCAGGCTCCCTCCTACATACATGCATGTTCCCTGCCTAGATGAACTATCTCGAGTCTATATTCAGAGGCAGAGAGTGTCTCGAGGATAAATCTGTGTTGGCCACAGTGTTGCAAATATCAAACAAATCCACAGTTTTCTATATTAATATAACTAAGAGAAGAATTTGGCTAATTAGTTAAGAAATGTTTTGGTGTAATTATTAGAAGACTGTGTCATAAGATAGTTAATACAGTGCATGTGCTTATGTGATCTCAGTTTTATTAGACTTGAAATCAAAATACTTAAGCTGTTCTACTCATGTGAAGGATTTTTTTTTTTCCTGACTGCAATTAGTAGACTTTAATAAGGTGTACTGAAACAGCAAAGCAGGCTGTTCTTGGGTTGGCCAGGGGATGTGTTTTGAGGGGAAGTATGTAGGGTTAGTGTTTAATCAAGAGACACTGTGGAGAAGGAGTGCTGTTCTGCTTTCAGCAGAGAGGAAAGTGCATTTAACTCCTTACTTGGACTTGGATTCCTGGACTCAATTCTGGATGTCCAAGTGCTGGATGGATCCTGTGAGGAATGGCAATTTCTTATTGTGTTGCAATCTTCTTATACCAGCCACCTCAGCCTGAAGCTCTTACAGAGATTGCATGCAATGACTAGCACCAGCCTTACTACCACCTCTCACCCCACCCCTTACCGTGTACATTTAGGTAACGTCCTTTGAGGAAGCAGCAGTAAGTCAGACACACAGCTGTCCCCACGTCCAAGTAGAAAGCTGAGACACAGTGGTTCTCTAATTTTGCTCTTGCTTGCTTTCTCAAAGTGCATGCAGTAGTTACAGCATAAAGATCTGTGCCCATATACTAGGTACAGCTGAAGGGGGTTGAGGTTGCAATTAGCTATACTTTTGCTTTTTCATGAGTTCTTACAGAAAACTGCTTCTTTTGTTAAGATCAAGCAAAAAAATAAAGATTTTAGTGTTCCTTGCTACACAGAGCCCATGGATCACTAAGAGCCTTTGTTTTGGCATGCTCATTGAAGGTGAAAGCTGCTGTTTAAATTTCCTCTGGAGTGTAAAGACTGGTCAGGTCAGCTGGTTTGTCCTGCCTCAGCACCCTCAGGCACTTGTCTCCCAGCAGTCTGCCATAAGAATCCGCTGACCATCTCTCAATTCTCTCTGCACAGCTGCAAACCCATTAGAATGTTATAGTGCTGACAGGCAGAAATGCTGTAAAAATGCAAATTTTCTTCTGCTGAAGGGCAAGATGCCAAGAAATGCTTTTTAAAATGTTTCACTGCTGAATAAGGGTTTAGGGCAGTTGGTAAAGCTGGAATGCAGAGTTCTAAGCAAGGGGAGAGAAGCTTACACCATCAGTAAGATCACTAGTATTTTGGTTCTTTAGTTACTTCAGGACTTTTGCACAGTGTTTGCTTCCTGTACTTCTTTTTTTAACAGAAAATAATGGACTGAAAGGTGGTGTTCTGCTCTGTTGGTGCACAAAAGAAGGACTGCTTTGTAGGCTCCAAAAGGGCACTGTCTGTCTTCACCTGCCTAAATGTTATACTTAGAAGCTCTATAGAAAACCCCAGGATAGAAGGGTCAGCTTTCATTCAGCGGATATTTTAACTTCTTGGGCACATTGATGCTCTGTAGAGCTGTGGCCAAGTGAAATGTGCAGAGTTGTGCCCTTGACTGTCACTGGAGTACTGACCTGGAGAGATTGTTTTGTTATTTTCCTTAAAAGAAAGAAGATTTAATGAACATAATGATGTTTTCTGTTGCAAAAGAAATAGATTGTAGGTGCTTTTTCCAGATTTTTGAACAGGCTGTGACCTTTGATTAGAAAATTTAAAACTTATTTTTCTTCCATCTCTCAGCTGAAATAACAGTTGATATTCAAGACTGCTTTGAAGGATGTTACTTTCTTCCTTTAACCAAGGAATGAAAAAAAGGGAAGTGTTGATTATATTTCTACTTTTTCCTACTGTAATAATATACTTTCTATGTCAACAATGCAGTAATTTCCTCCTCTGTTAGTCCTCCTTTGCCCTGTATGGGCTGTTCAGATGTAACATGCATGATACATTCTCTGAAGTGTGGTCACCTATATTGAACTACACTATTTGTGTCAGTGTACTACCATCTTCAGAATGTTTTAAACAAGTGTAAATTATAAGCCAAAATAATATGTCTTCTCCAGGTACTTTCTTGTAACACTACTGAAGTGCCTACTGAGTGTTTCATTAGCATTGCTTGATTCAGCAGTTTAGAATAACAGTAGCTCTTTCCATAGTAATCTCAACAGTACACAAATGTGGAATTAATACATATATTTCCATATTGTCTAATTTCAGTCTGAGCAGCCAGGAAAGGGACATACAAATGTATTTGAAGATTCTCACAATTTATTCTGAGAAAAACCTGGGTCACGCAGAGCTGTCTGCAATGTTCAGTGCAATATGTGGAAGTTCCATTAATAGGAACAAAATATAAAGAAGGCAGCAGAAATCATACCCTGTCACAGGGGAATGAAGCCTAAAAATTTCAGTGGGACATTTAACACTGTTTGAGAGGCTCAGCAGCATTGACACAAATGTACCCTGAAGGTGTGTACAGATTACAAAAGAGTAGGTTCTCATTTTGAGTTCTCAGCAACCATAGACTTTGCTTTTTTGTAATCCTATGGCAATCAAAGGTCTGGCATCTAGATAATCTATCGCTGTACCAAACTTGTTCATCCTCAAGCTATATCTGAGAAGCTATACTGCAAGATAAAGGGTTTATCAGTGGAACTGACTAAAGATTAGTTAGCTATATTATGGTATTAAAAGGTATGTATTAATTATTGCCCTGATGTATTTGTGGAATAATTGTGTGTTATAATAAAAAAATGCATTTTTCTAAGTTTTCCACTTACCCTTATTATATTAACCTAGTATGCTACTAGATAACTAAAAAATGTGTAGCAATTCTAAGAAAAAGTTAGTTGTATATTCTTTATTGAAAACTCAGATTTTAGTTGATTCCGTTATATTTTTCGTCTGGAAATAAGGTGTAACTGTCATGTCCAGAGTCTTAACTCACAAATTCTGACTTTTTTGTTTCTAGTTATAGCCAAGATGAGTTTATTTTAAAAATCCTCTAAAGACAATTAAAGCTTTAAATCACATTCTTAAATTTGTCTACAAACAATAAAAGGTTTGCTTTTAATTTATTTGGGAGGTACATAGATGTACTACTGTTCAATCAGTAGCAATGATCAAAGAATAAATATCAATTTTCTAAATGCTACCTTTTATTTAAAACTAATTTATTTCATATTGGAAATAAGTGGTCTTCATATCAATTGGTTCTTTGTTGCATCTTCTCTCTCCCTCTCCTTTGCTCTCCAGCTCCAGCAATCCATCATGATGATGGTATATAACTTTTTTTTTTCCTCTTCCAGGTTTCAGGTAATATAAATTCATTGAACTCATATTGTTACTAATAATGTGGCAATGAAGAAGGACATTCGTTTGACATATTATTTCAAGCTTAATGGACTCCCTATGCCTCTCACCATCTAGTGAGGCAATAATGTTGATTGGCCTTTTATTAATAATGACTGTAGTGTGGGACACTCTTCCTAGACATTAGTGACAGATCAGTAGTAAAAGATAGCTGGAGGTAGAGTGAAAAACCAACTACCCTTTGCTTATTGTTCCTCAGTCCTCAGAAAATACTGTTTGTTCAAGGTCAAAAGTATTACCAAACTGAGCTCCCCTATGAATGACTCTTTTTTTCTTATGAGTGTGTGTTATAAATATTGTCCTGTTGTTCAGTGCCAGTGTTTTAGAAAGCTAATGCATACTCGAAGGTCATAACGTTACATGCCCAGTGGCCAGCTTTGCAATTGTTCGTGCAGAATACCTGATTGCATGAGATGTCGTGTAAATGAAAATTGCCCATCTCTACACTGGGAAGAGGAAAAGATAAAGAAAGGATCTTAGGTTATTTTCTGAGGAGCATATTTCCAGCAGGGTTCTATTTATTTATTTATAAATCTATGAAGGCTGTTTTCTGTTGGCTAAACAGCTTGAAGTTAACAGTTTTAAAGGCAAAGTGCTGCTCACCCTACTCTGGCTTGTTGTGGTGTTGGACCCATATTGGTATTGGATGTAAGCAGAAAGGATGGTAATCTGGAAGAGCAGAGCATGGAGATGGAGTAACTGAATTTTCTATTACATTACAAAGTGAAGCAATCATCATTGTTTATGTCCCTGTTGGGCCTTTTGATTGTACTTTCAGGCATTGTGCTTACTTGTAAATTTGTTATCATCTCTTTCTTGAAGTGCTTCTCAAATCCCCGCTCTGTAGTGTGCCATATCCAGGAGGGGAGCGTGGCTGTAGCTGGGCAAATAAGCTGTGATCGCTGTTTGGGCCTGCAAAGAGTTGGGGCACCCTGACTCCATCTTCACCCTCTGGGTCCTTATTTCTTGTCTTGAAGTCTCTCTGTTGGAGTATTGCTGCCTCTCCGAAGCAGGAGTTACCATGTTTGAATGAGATTTAGTGCAGTAACTACTGAGTTGAAAGTTGAAAATACTGCTGCAAGACTACACTGGAACACAGAGTTTCTGCTTGCTCACTGCTTGGTCTCTCTGATTTGGAGAGAGTGTTTACATCACAGGTTACTTCCAAATTAGTTTAAGACCCCTACATAACCAAGTGTTTTGATGTTTGAAGCATTAACGTGTTAAATTAACTTCTTTTTTTTTTTCCTAAGTTTTTTTCCTAAGTTTACCTAATTTAAAATACTTATCTGTCTTTTTTTTAATAATATGATAGTGAGAAGATGATTTTTAGTAACTCTTGTCTTATGAAGAACAAAGTTCTGTTTAATCTAAAATGTATTTCATATGCAAAGTGTTTGTAATAAATTAAAGACTACTTAGCAGCCTCTATTTTGACATGGCACTAAAGGCATGTGACAGTAACACAAATGATTCAATTTCATTAACCATCCACTGTGTTTTTTTACAAAATGTCCCATTTCCTGCAAAAAAGAATCCATTTGAAGCAGTAGAAAGCATTTTCAAGCTGGTGAAATTTACTATGAATTTGAAGACAACATTGGGAAAAGTTATTTTCATTGCAAATGCCATTATTTTGTGTACGGCTACTGACTAGAAGCAAAACATTTCTACTAATGCTTAGCAATATTTTGCTGAAAAATTACAGTAATTTTTTTTAAATGGAGTGGATTCATTCATGTTCTTGTTGCTCCTTGTAGCAAAATAGAAAGCTTAAATTTCAAGTAGTCAATAATTCAATGAGTCGGTTCTTGGGATTTGCACAAGAAGGTGCTTTGTGTATGTGCTTTCTGCATTTGGGATCTTGATGGTTTTTCATAGAACAGTTGATGTCTTCTACCTACAACAATTTGCTTATTAAAACAATTTTTTCCTTCTGTAATTCTTGGAAGGGAAGGCACTGAAAAACCCTAGATCAGACAGCAAACCAAGTGCAGCCCAATACAGTCTCGACATCTCAACAACTACAGAATTAAACTATGTGAAAAGTGGAAAAAAAACCCCATTGCTCAACTTTTACAGAGCTTGTTGTTTCAGGAGGGTGGGCAGATGGGGAATTGTTCAATATAACAAAGCTTCTTAGTGTTTTGTTTTTTTTTTTAATATTTTAAAACTGGATATGTTATGGGGCTTTTTTTCAGTGACTTTATTGTTCTAAACTTCAGTTTAGCTGTTTGTTGTCTTTTAGTTATTTGACTTATAAGAGAAAGCTTGCAATCACAGAAAGTGTTTGATTTTCATAAACAGTCCCACCCTCATCAGGCAGTCTGCTTATACGCTGAGGAGAAGACAGCAGTGCATTTTTTTTGGCTTTTGTATACTTTAAAGCAGAAGTAATTTCTTTTTCATGAGATCATATCGTTATGGCTTGCTGATGTATTTTATAACTGTGCTATAATTATAAGTTATATGGCTATTACTTCTTATTTTCAGTAGCTGGAATGACAGAATATAGTAATGGGTAATTTTTTCATGTTCCCATGTTTTAACAGAGATGGATTTACACTAGCGATGTGATTCTTGTGTATTCCAGTATTCCAGTTCACAGACTCTAAAGTTGAAAACTTGACTAGAGCTTACCTCTAAATTACAAGATGTGAAAGATACATTGTTATTTTAAATAACAAACGTAAGACTTCTTCCACCAAAGCTCTCAAAATTATGCAATTACACACAGAATATCACAGAATGTTGGGGATTGGAAGGGACCTCGAAAGATCATCTAGTCCAATCCCCCTGCCGGAGCAGGAACCTAAACGAGATCACATAGAAAGGCGTCCAGGCGGGTCTTGAATGTCTCCAGAGAAGGAGACTCCACAACCTCCCTGGGCAGCCTGTTCCAATGCATTGTCACCCTCTGAATTAAAAAAGGAAGAAAGACTGTCTAGAAAAATACATAAAGTGCATAAATGTAAAATGGTATTATGAGCTTGCATTATGAGTTGATACTGAAAACTACTATTTTGTATTGTGCACAGAGGAAGAATTCATTAAAAAGTAGAAACAAAATAAATTTTAAAAACCCCCAAATACTTTATTTTTTTAAATTTCATTTTAATTTGCCACCAACGCTACACCTCACTTCTGTTACTTAATTTCTTCTTGACTGAGTGTTATATATTAAAAAAAAATCAAATAATACCCTAAACAATATTTTGAACTAATTTGATTGAATGATATCAAATCCTTCTTTAGCTTTGTGCGTGAGGCCTACAGAAAGTCTTGCTAAGCACATTACATTTTACATCAAAGGGTAAAATTATTAGGATTTATTTTAATATTGGCAGACTGTACATAGCAAAATTCATTTTAAATTGTCTCTAAACTGTTTTATTCTGTTTATTCTGAGGTGGTGTAGTATTATGTTATACCCTTAAATTTCATGTTTGCTACAAGGCAGATATGACGTTTTATTTTGGTGTATTGCTATGGATTTACTTGTTGAGAATCAGAGCAAGTTTAGGGATGTTCAGTATCTGTGCCAGGCTGCTGTGGTCCTCTCCTGTGATTGTTGGGCAGTTGTGTCTAGAAGACACAAGGACTTTCATGTTACTTAGGACCATCTCTGCTATTGAAAGAGTGCTATTTATTTTTAAATGCAGTTTTCAGACAAAATGTGCCCCACTGTATCAAGCTCTTTGTAGTACTATTACCTTGAGTCTGCATCTCATATTTCTCTACTTTCAGCTTGTTTATATTGATGCTGCAGAGAATAACAAGAATAAGCTAAATATATTTCCAAGTATCAGTACCTAAAAGGTCTGTCCTAAACTTGAAAGCTTCAAGGTCCCATGGCAACTGGAAATGCACCTCTGGCTTCTTATGCGCCCCTTGCTTACCTTCTGCCTGTTTGCATTGTGGGGAGGGGGGTTTTGACAGGGTGGAAATGGGTGGTGATGTTTGTCTTGGATCTGTCCTGCTTGCCCTGCTTTTTATCTTGGTAACCTTCATCAGAATTTATCTTTCTGTAGTTTCGTCTTTACTGATGCTCTGGAATAGACATACTACTTGGTTGAACCCTTTTGCATTTCATATTTACTTTCAGTTTGTTCTTCCAGGGATCAAACTATTTTCTCAAAGATTTAGTTATTTTCCAGACATGCTATTGATATTAATTTTATTGTGCATGTTTGTAAGGTGTAAAAAACAAAACAAAACAACATTGCTGTTATAAAAAGGCTTATTTTAAAAATTGGATTTTTCTTTTTGTATTTGAGCTGGTGGCAAATAAAACAGTTATTCATCTAGTTAGTACTTGAAACTGAAGTAGGAAAGGTATATAGAGAGAATAAAATAAGAATGATTTAAATTGTTACTACTGTGTGCTCTAAATCAGAGTAATGTCTACATTATTATCCAAGTAAAGTGCATTTTTTTTAACCAGAATTAACTTATCAAAACCTGGATAATCAGATAGAGCAGTGAGGATGTGCCAGTGTAAACTCCTGGAGTTGGATTGATGACTTAATGTACATTTGGAGGACTGTCAGCCAAGACCTGAAAGATTAAGGAAAACTAGGAAAGGAAGTTTATGTTGCAACATATTTTGGGATGAAAAGCAAATCCATTAATTGGCAAAGAGATGCTAACTTCATAGTTTTAGGAATGCACTGTAAAGTATATAAGATATTGACAAGTATTCATCACAAAAGTTATGATGAATTGAGTCAGAAAACAGCTGCTTAAGTAGAGTGCTAATAGAATGGAAATTATCCAATCAAAAGAGTATTGTGAATGATTTATTTCTCAGTTGTGCAGTATTTGTAAGAACAGGGAAAACCCTAGTTACCAAAGTCTTGATCCTTTAAAAGTAGTTAATGGCATATAAATTTCCCCAGGCACAAGAGTAAGTCCTGTACTAAACAACTATTTTAGTTAAATTAGAAGAAATTATTTCAGTCTATGTTTTACACTTGGTTACTCCTGTGGCCAAGTTCTTCACCATGTAATTATGCTAGAATTTGAACAAACCAGACAGTATGCCTATGTTGTCATATCAGCATCATTGTTTTTAAAATTATTTTGAGAACTCTAAATTGCTTTTGATCTGTCCTTTCACTTTGTCTTATTGTAATTTTTACTGGAAAAATCATGTAGATATTCCAAACCACACCTGTGTACTGGAATGCAGATTAGGCAGAAATTTGGAGCTCAAGTACAGAAAATAATCCATAAAAATTATTTTTTTTTAATCTTAATTTTAATTTTATTTAAAAAAATTACTCCAATAAAAAAATCCACCCCAGCCAGGCAAGTTTTCTCCTACTCTGCATTTCTAACACTGCTGCCTTTTGAACAGTTTTCCCCATCACATCCTTCAGCAAACTTGGGATTCACAGTTAAAATCTTCCTCTCGGTAATTACAGATGTGGGAGATATGCTCAGCCCAAACCAAGCAGAGCTCGCACCACTGAACTTATGACCATGCCTGGTGAGGAGGTTGGTGCCTGCATTTATAGAGAGAGCAGTAGGTGGAAAGCAGAAGAGCTGAGCTGTAAGCTTCTCTTTGCATCTTCCCTTTCACAAGAGTATCTTGATCACCACCATATCAGGGACATGGCCAGGTATGTGTTTTGTGCCATCTGTGAAAACTATGGGTAGGAAATAATGCAAAGTTCACAGGACCCATAGAATGAGCAACTGTGTAAAGAGAAAGTGTGTGATTTTTTTAAACTGTGTGTGTGCAGACTGATGAGAGTACTCCTGGCCTTTATAGCAGATATGAAACAGCCTTGAATAGCTTTTTTTCTACAGCACTTTTGATCGTCAATAATCATTTAAACTTGACTGTTAAAAATATTCACTTGCCATTTTCATTCCTTGCAAATTAAAACATTTTTGATTCTTCTACATACTAATTATTTATTCCTTTTTTTATATGCATAAACTCATGAGGCACAAAAAATTGCTGGGCCAGAATTAACTAAAGTTGAGTATTAATGAGATCAAACACAGCTAATGGGTTTGAGAAGTGAACTACTGTAGAATCCCTTTTGTATAGGCTTTTTTGGACATTATTTATAATTATTAAGTTAGAGCCAAGCTCTGTTCCAACTGAACTGTTAGGAATTTTATTATTTACTTTAGGGAGGCCAGATTTTAATTTGTTTTGCTTCACCACAATCCACCATCTGCTTCCTCAAGTTGAGGGATGCTTGGGGATCCATGGAAGTGTACAATTTCCATAAAGAGTTGGCTTGCACCTAGGAGGGCAAGAAGAAACACATCTTTATGTGAAGCCTTTGCTTGCCAGTGGGCAAATAGGATAGACAAAGAGCTGATATTTTGTTCCTGCCTTTCCCTCTTCCATCACCATTAGTATAAACCTTTTGAGAGTCTCTCATTCTCTGTACCTTTGTCCTTATTTCTATCTTTGGAGCATCAGTGATGGCACCTTTGTTTTGAAAATGCTGCTCATCAATTACTTGTTTTATTTATTGAGAATCTCTGGAGCCCAGGGACAGAGACATACTTGAAGACTTTTTTCCTACCATAGCATCTCTATTGATATGCATAGTTTAGTTAAAAATAAATAGGTCATAGGAGTTCCTTCAGAAGAGATTTTTTAAAAATATTTATAATCAGTTATAACTGAATTACCAGTTCACAGAAACAACCTTCTCCACTCCTCCTCATCCCTGAGGTTTCTTTGTTGTTGGGAACAGGAGATGTGAAATCTTCAAATCAATATCCTCTTTTCACAAAATCTTCCTTCTCCTGTAATGGTAGACTGGAGGAGGGATTTTGAAAGATTGTGTGATAAGGTGGGAGGAATCTACTCTGAACTGTAGGTTATTTGGTAAGGGTCCAGGTGTTTCTACTAGCAAGGGTTAGGAACAATAAATTCATCCAGTTGTAGCCTGTTGGTTTTATCTGTCCTTGCATCTATCTATCTATCTTTACACAGTCCTAATACGTTCTGTAATCTGTTATTGTCCAGGATATGTTAGATGTTGCACAAAACCCTGAGATGACACAGTCTATGCCCTAAAGAACTTAGTCTTGAACTTGTAAGAAAGTTAGATATCATAACCTTTAATTATACCTCTAAAGTAGCCACCAGAGGAATTGTGCTAGAGTGGATGCAACTCCTGAGAAGATAGCATGGAGCAAAGCAATTCCTATCTCAAAATATTGCTGACTTTTCATCAGATGTTTCTATCCTGCAGCGGGAAAATGAAATTTCAGCAATGTAGACTCTGTCAATCTTTATTCTTTTAGTAAGTCTGGGTAAATTATTTACTATAAGATGCTATAGGACATAGTTTACGATAAGTATTAGAAAGAGAATAAGAAAAGAGTGAATGGGAGTTTAACATATACGAGTACTGCAGGCAATTCCAATGAATTCACCTTTAGTTATCTTAACTGAGAAAGTGTAGGTCCACAAAATACTGGAGATGGGAAAATGAAATAATTTTGAGTTTTTTCATAAGGAAAAGGAATAGTCTGAGTAATGACTAACCAGTATTTTTTTTTTCCTTTTTTGGGTCAAGATAAGATGGCTTCATATCCGATCAGTTCATATAAATTAAGATAATAGAACATTTTGTGTTTCTCCGTCCTTGAACCTATTTTTATTTAGAGTCTTATAGCCACAACTGTCCAAACCATTTTATAAGCACAGCTGCTGAACTGGAGTACATTAGGGAATATTTTTGCTTTACTAGTTAGTGTTCCTATTGAAGTTTCTTTGAAACAAGCCTTACTTTTAGTTTTATGTATCCACCTTTCTTGTCTTACAGTTGTTTTTGTTGTATAATAGTTTAATTAATCATTTTCATGTATCTTATTTACTGTGACAACTGAGTTTTCTACATCCCATTGGTATTGCTTTTTAAAAAAAAAAAAATTTACTCATTATAATATATAGTTAAGTCAAGTAAAATTCTTTTCATCTGTTGTGATGAAAGCCTGATCTCTTTGGGATAGGTTACTTAGAAGTTTTATGCTTTCCCAGGTAGTGTTTATAAGTGTGTAAGTTTGGAAAGAGGGATAAAAATTTCCCTTGGTTTTGTAAAATATAGGTTGTATCAGACTAATATATTTCCAGTGATAAGGTAACTGACTACTCTAACAAGGTAAGGTAGTGGAACTACTCTGTATCAAACTATTTAGTGGATGAGAAATTGCCATAAGGGAAGGCAACAGTGTGGGTACTGTAAAACCGTGAACTGGGAGGGTACAGCAGTGTTTTTCAAGAATCGGTGGTTCTGAAGATCATTACTATTTAATGTTTTAATTAGTGTATCTTTTTGTGCTCAAAAAATAATTTGAGAAATTTTGTCAGTGTTAGGAAGAACCTGGTAATTCTGCCAAAGAATTGGGTAGTATCATAGAAGACAAGCGGTCATTTTATAGTCTGGAGTTACACAAAAGTTACTTAATACTGCAAAGCACGAAAAACATTTATTTGAGAGGAAAAGCAAGAATGGGTGCTACAAATGAAGAACTAGAGGAGCCCGGGTACTAGGGCAGGGCATTTTACTTTATTATTAACATAGACTATTTGACTTTTAATAGACTAGGATTAAATTAAAGGCTTTATAAAATTTCTCAGTTTGCTGTTCATTTGAAATTGGTGTCAAATATCACTAGCCTTTATCCTAGGATCTTTATTCCTAAATTTATTTTTTTTCTCTTACAACAGTTTTCTTGTTGCCTTTAAAGAACTTCCATGTTGTGTAGCAGTGACTTAAGGATGGCCCTGTGCTTTTGTCACCTTTTCAGAGATAGTGTGTGCAACTAGAAAATCTCTTCAAGGGTTGCATTTTGCAAATCCTGCAATGGCAAGATAATCTTGAAAAGTTGTTGGGATGGACCATGTTTGATGTTAGGTGGCAACAGGTAATCAGACAATGCTGATGTCCCTTATATAAAGACGTGAAAACTTTTGCATTCATAACTTATTGAGAAGCTGTTTCTTCTGTTTGCTTCAGCTCATACTTTTGTTAGTGTCATTGTTATTTCATCAGGGAAGAGCATGAACTGTGTGGAATAGCAACTGTTCTGTTGAGCTCAGAAAGCTGCCATTATCAATCCCAGTTCAGTGTGGGAAAATGTGGAATCTTGCACCTGCGTTGGGATAACCCTGTGCAAGTGGATAGAAGGCAGCTGTGCAGAAAAGGATCTGGGGTTCTTGGTAGACAAAAAGCTTAAGTATAAGTCAGAGGAGGGCAATTGCATGCTGGGCTTTATCAGCAAGAGTGTAGCCAGCAGATTGAGACAAATTATTCCTCCCATCTGTTCAGCACCTGTGAGACTACCTTTGGAGTACTGCTTCCAGTTTTGGGTCCTCCAATACCAGAAAGATACTGACACACTAGAGCAGATCTAGTGAATGGTCACTAGAATGGTTAGGGAACTCAAGTGCACAGAGTACAAGCAGAGGCTGAGAGAACCGTTTAGCTTGGAGAAGACAAGGAGAGATCTTAGTGCTGTCTACAACTACCTTATGAGTGGTTATAGAGACAACAGAAAGAGTCTTCTTGAGGGTGAACAGTGATAGGACAACAGGCAACAGCTACAAATCGCAGCACAGGAGATTCCAATAAAGTGCATGGGTTGGGTTTTTCTTTTCCTCCATTGTGAGAGCAGTCAAATATCAAAACAGGCACCCAGACAGAATTATGTAATCTCCATCCTCAGAGATATTCCACATTACCAGACAAAGTGCTGAGCAACTTCAACTAAGTGGGCATGTTCTGAGCAGGAAATTGGACTAGATGACCAGATACCCTCCAGGGGTATCTTCTAACCTGAATTATTCAACGATACTGTCTGCTGTTTTGCTTGCTGGTAATACCAATTGAAGCTCCTTATTCCTGTCTTCAGTGATGTTCTTCCTTATAGTTATGTGAGCTTTCATATCCACTTCTCAGAGGGGTGTCTGCCTTGCCTGGGATTCAGTATGACAGGTGATTCTGGCAATCTCCAATATCTTTGCCAAGGGTCAATTCTGGGTCTTTCAGTAAAATTCTTCAAGTTTCTTTGCTGCAGATCCCAATCATGATACAGTTTCTTATCAGGGACTAGGTTAATGCCTCAAAATTGCTCTTTGCAGATTTTCTGTATTTTCACCTTCTTTATGTCCTCTCTGCTTCACAACATTTCTCATGTTTCATATTTCATGGAGTTTATGACTCCTAAGGTTCTGTGGTTAATCTGTTCTTTGATTTGTTGAAAGCAATAATAAAACTTCCTCAGAAGCAGCATTGAGAGAAATAAAGCTACCTCAGCTGTCGGCTGTTTTGTTCAACATGTTGCTACAGTTTCAGAAAAAGTTTGTAAAAATATTTTTCTTATGTGTGTGACACAGCAGTTATCTGTCTTTCAATTGACCTGTTTCTTTAGTCTTGGTATCTTTTTGATTTGTTTTACTCTTTGAACTTCACAAATTACAGCAGTCATGCAGAAGCAGGGAATGACAGAGGTCTGCTTAGTCAATTTTCTTACTTAAATATGTGAATAAAGTAACAGCTGACTGTAGAGCCTCCTAAAGATACATTTCCCCACAGACATCATTAGAATTATATCTGAATGAGAAAATATATGATCAGAAGGCATAAAATAAATATAAGTGGTCAAAAACCGTCCTTTCCTCAGACTGAGATTGGGAAAAGCATTTTTCAAATTTGTGAGGTTATAATGGATCTTAAATACATCTTTTGGTTTCTCATGGACATATATGTACCATTTTGGTTAATAGTTTGATTTTAGTCACTCCTCGGCAGTAGGCCAACTGTAATTTAACTAGATTTTCCATCTTTATACTGTTTAAGGGAAGCAATTCCTTAGGGAAACTAATAAAAGAAGAAAGAATTTCTTAGAGATAAATGCAATACTATTTTCTTCAGGCAAGATGTAACCAGAAGTGCAAAGGAAGTATTAATGCCATTCTGAAAGACTTTGATAAGTTTTAATCTGGAATGCTACGTGTAACTGACCATCAATAGTCAAGAAGGTTGAAGTCATGCTGAGTAGGAGGACATTCTAGGAATAAAGAGTCTATTTAATAAAAAAGACACTAAAGGCACTTGGCTATTCAGGGTGAAGGCTAAGAAAGGAAACTATTGTTGTCCATAAAAATATCACAAGAGAGAGAAATTCCAGAGTGGGATCTGGGTTACTGAGGATAAAGGATAGAGCAGGTAAAAGGATATCAAGTGAAGCAGATTTCTGCATATGAGAGCAGCAAGATAAAAATATTCTAGTATGGAAAGTGGTGGTAAAAACTCTTCCTTGTTCTAATATCTTTTCCTCATCTGGATAATTTAAGAATAAAAGCATCTGAAATACTTCCTAAAGTAGCAAGGTCAAGGACTCGATCACCCAGGACACTTCTACTTAAGTTCACACACATTGTCCATGGCTTACTCTGTTACTGTGTAAGCTGCTTGTAGGTACAGTAGCCACATTTTTAAATCAGTATATCTGGCTTTCTATTTACTGCAGCTAAAGGTAAGCTACAGCAGACTTTCAAAGAATTATCATTAGTAATAGTAATTAGAAGTCTTAGTTGTTACTGCTGCGCTCCTTGTTATTGGGAAGCTGCCAAGATATCCATAAATCCCCTTTTAAAAAACCCAAGCCAAAACAACAAAAAACCAACAAAAACCCCACCCCACATACACGAAAAATCCCACCCAAAACAAAAAAAACCCCACCAAAACAGTAAGTCAAATTAGACTTGCCTCATACCTCTGACATAAAGAGTTTGAATTATGACAATTTAGGCAGTAGTACTTAAAAGTCTGTCCCTGAATGTTGTATACTGTCAGCAGAGATTTTCAGAGGCTCATGCTGCTACTTCCTAATGCAGTAATTCCTAGGAATTTATCAAAGATGCATCCCACTGTTTGTCACTACTGTTAGAGTAACAAGGAGTCCCATTAATGAAGAGCTTTCAGTCTACCTAGACAAATCAGATATGCTGGAGGACCAGGACAGAATGCACAGAACTGTCTTGCAGATTTAGTAACAATACTATATTTTCTGCCGGTGAAGTAATTTGGAAGAGATTTAATGACTAGAAGACAAACTAGAAGAAACAAAACAAAAGCAAAAGTGGTCATCTAGGGTGTAATACAGTAAAGAGAAAGGCAAGGGGAGGAGGAGCCAGGAGAATGGGAAAGTTCAAATTAGAGAATAACTAGAGCAAAAGATGGTGAAAAAAACCCCAAGGTAGCACACGGTTGGAGCAAGCTGTTCCGATGCAGAGAATGCCCAGGAAAAAAAACAGGAGTTAGCCTATTGCCTTTAGAAAGCCTAATGATCCCCACAGAAGGACTGTGCTGAGTCCACTCTCTGTCTTCTTCCTAGTATTTCTTTTTTCAAGAGCAAGGAGAAAGAAAATCTCCCAAGAGTGCACAGTTCATTCAAATTATGTATTTTGAGTACTTTTCAGCCAAGTTTAAGTTTGATGGCATAAAACATCATCAAAATGAAGAGTAACTGTGGGTCAATTTCTTTCTGTTCCCTGTCACAAAGTGCTCCACAATGAGGTGGAATGAATGCCTGAGCATCTGGAAAAAAAATGCAGAAGGAAAATGATGAGAAATAAGGGACATAAAGAATTAAGTTGTGGTAGAGAAGCTTTGATAGGGGAAACTTGTTCCGCTACCTGAAGTTTGGTAGAGCGTATGTGAGCTCTTGAAGTGTTGTTGTGACCCCAAATAAATTTCAACTCTATACAAACATTGATATGGCATCCTTCTTCATCGGTGTATATTTTTAATAAGATCACAATGCAAGCTGTTTTCCCTCCGTTGTCTTTAAACACTATTGTGAAACCACAGTCTAAAAGGATGTTATTCTGGCACGTGATGAGGTGCTGAAAAGTTTTGTAACATGTTATAGACGTGACGAGGACAGAGGTATGGGACAGTGAAATTTTAGAACTCCTTGTTATGGCTCGTCAGACCCTAACAATAGCCTAATGGAAGTGTCTTAAAGAAAGCCCAAATATATATGAGGAACAGATGGCAATTTCCATCCTTAGTCTGTGTCCATTAAATAGACTTCACACATATCCCCCAAGGCTTATATCTGTTGTGCATAAAGAAAGCCATGAGCAGAACACTGCAACGTTTATATTCTTGTGCCTTCTTGTGTGTGAAATTCAGCCACAGTGTACTCTGAAATGAGTGATGATTAGTGTCGAGAGATACTGTTGCTTTCTTTCCTCTGATGCTTTCTTAATTCTGTGCCTGTTTCATTTCAGAACAATTTTTGAGTATTTCAAACAAGTGATTGTTCAGTGAAATAAGTTTTACTTGAACCTTAAGAAATTCACTTATGATCAAACTATAGGAATTACCTCATTAAAAAAAGGTGCAAATCAAAGTTCTGACAGCAAGGAAAGAATTGCAAGAATATAGAAATGTGAAGTATGATGTTGTTTCTGTTGATTATGAATTTTGAAATGTCAGTTCCCATCAGAACATGGAGAAAATGATATGACTGCTGTGCTGATTTGGTTCAAATAACGTCTTTTTGACATCTGTAGTGGCCTTATCAAACAATCCAGGCACATTTTTGTATTACATCGAATAGTAAATGTATTTGAGTGCTGCACTTTTAGATTAGTATGACAGTCGTGGTATGTTTCAGTTCTGATTACTATTTGGACAACGCAGGGAGACTACAAGAGCTGCTGACACAAGCTGGATTTAGATATTGATGATCTGGTGGTCATCGCTTCTTGCAAGATTTCACCTGAAGTGAAATGATTAAATATGACACTGGAATGTTTCCTGAAACAAAGCTTTGTTCTGTCTCTTTGAAACTAAGATGTAGGTGTCATCATTGCAGACCTTCCCCCTAGCAAATAATTCTTTCCTCATGGAGTAAGGCACTAATTTGTCAAGAATGAAGATGGGAAAGCTGGAACCATAAACCACAGGATTTTCTTTAGGATAGTATATTAGTTTTCTGGTCAAACCAGCCTTAATTAAGTCTGTGGTTAATCTACTGTTAATTTCTGATGTTAAGTTGGGTTCTTTTCTCTTCATGGGATGAATTCATATACAAAAATGAAATTAAAGGTAGCACAAGATCTCTGTCACATAGATTTTAATGTAATTATTTTTTGCAATTACTTTTATTAAATGTAGATATGCTTATTCCTGGTTTGATGGCTTGACTGCTCAGCTTGATACTGTATTTTTCCCTAGCTATTGTTGATAAATTTCTTGTCCCAATCAGAATCCATGATATATTTATAATTATTCCTATGATTATTCCATGAAACATGTATCTATTCTGACATACCAGAATTTTATGTTTGGTCTGTTTGTATATAAATGTTTGCAGAAGGTATGAAAAAGAGGAGAAATTTTTCTGAAAGATGAGGAATTGTGACTATACTGGGATTTATCATAGGATTGTGAAGGAGAAAGTTCCAGGAAAATGTTTCATTTTGTTTGTACTAGATATTTACATTTAATTCTGGAAGAAATAGACTTCTGTGTCCAGGACCTGTGAAATATCTTTGCTGAATTGCTGAGAAATGCCAGATTGAAGTCTAGAGGACGAAACTCCACATCCTATCTGTTCAGTACATTAACAGTCAATTAAAGTCAATTCAGTAAATTATAGAGTTTTTTGATCCACTGCATTCATATGATGTTAATTTTACCTGGTAGAGAGAGATTTCAGGGTCTCAGCTGATGATACCTGTTAGTGATTGCTAATTCTCAGCTTTATTTTGCTTGCTTATGACTGGACTTTAATCAGTTACATTAGTTAGCTTTTGAAATAATTTTTTAAAATCTAAGTTATTTAAGCATTTTTCAACAGGTGTGCTAATGTTGAGGCTTGATATAATAGAGCTAGAAGTCTAAACCAATGCACCTGGAGCAAAGCCACATATTATTTTTATTCCAGAAGGGTCTTTACTTATACTTTGTCTGTCCCCTTCAATTACACTCTATTTTTTTTCTTCTTTTATGGGGAATTTGTTATTGAGTCTTAATGATGTTAAATAGTTTTATACAATGAAATCAACAACCTTCATTTCAGCATTGCAAGGGGCAGTTGATAAGGATTATTTTGGTATGAGCCTAGATATGTAATAGTGGAGGCAAAGATGAGTATTGAGCTGGAGTGACCTGCATAATTTAAGAAAATGCCTAAGTCTGCATCAAGCATATGAGAAGTCCTAAGAGAATCAATAAGTCTACTTAAAGGCTCAATGGAAGGCTTGCAATTTATTTACATTTTTTTTAACTGAGACAAATATCAGTCATGTCAGTACAAACAAATGAAGATCTTTAATGTTTAATATTTATTCTTTCATTTTTCTTTCTTCCTTATATTTGTCTTCCTTTTTCATTTGATACTTTGTATGACTGCTGTGTTAGTTCCAGTATTAAAATGGCCGTGGCAGACTAGATTTAATTTCTGATTAAGATGCAGACTTGCTTTGGCACAGGGGAAATACTGTCCCTAGTACGTTGAAGTGACATTGTAAAACATCTGTTCAATTCTTTCCCTCTTTTGGATGCAGTTTTGCCTTTGAAAACTGAAAGTTGCCTCTGAAATACAACTGTGTAAATTTCATTTTATCACCTAAAATACATTTAATTAGAAATCATTCACAGGATTAAACCTTTAAACCAACACAAAGTTAACTTGTGTTTTTGTGTAGCGGGTCCTTCTTTTGAAACTTACGTGTCTGTGATATGTGTTGCTCATCACTTGAGGGAAGTTGAAACAGTAGGATTTTATTGTTTGTACATTCTTTCAAAAATGATGGTATGAGTGGGAGGGAATATTCTTTTTCTTACATAATGATCCACAGGGCAGGCCAAAGAGAAGAGGTATTCCTGGAGTGCTTCTAGTTGTTTATTCTACAGGCCTAGAGAATTTAGTCTAATCTTCAACTGGTAAAAGCCAATATTGTTCAACTGACATAACTGCTGACTGAAATTCTTATTTTTTTATATTGTATGAGCCAAGAATCTGGCGTGTAAAATCTGACAAGATTGGTGGATGCATTGTGCATATCTGCATACTGTGTTTGCCTTGTAGACATCGTGATGAGTGGGCGCAAAAGCAATTATGTGGGAATAGCAATAACAAAGTGATCTCCTAGTTGATTATGGAAAATATAAAAGGCCTAAGTGATGAGGAGTTAAAATATGTGTTGGTATATAGTTAGCATACTTCAGTTGCTTCTGTGGACTGATAAGAAAAATTGAAAGGAGACTAAGTGCAAAGAAAGGGCAACCATAGAAGGGGAAAGCTGAAAGGAAACTTCTAATTTTAGACATTAGTTGAAGTGCTTAAGGCTGGAGTTCAGTGAACACTTGAAGTTGGCAGGGCTGTTTATTCCCACTCTTGTGCCACAGCCACCTCCTCCAGCTGCATGTTAAATAGGATCAGGCCACTCACTTGGCTGAAGAGGCCTGTGTCTTCTAAGTCTGGTCACAGATAGTATTCACAGAATTTAGGCCAGGAGATCTGTCAAACTTTGCATTAGGTGCAGGATGGCTTAATTGTCTCTAGCTACATGTTACTTAGCAAATTATCTGTATGTCTTGCATTTGTAATGTAAAATGCTGTGGCCCTTTCTTGTGTAGGGTGCCCTGGTGGCATCCACACTGTCCCAAGTGATCAGTGTGACTAAGGAGTCACTGACTGTCTGCTGTGATGAAGAGCAGAAGCTGAGGAGCAGTACGTGCCTCCTTGGCTTGAGACAGCACCGCTAGAAGGAACGCTGCATTGCTTCACCCTGTAACCATGGCTCTATTTCATTATATGCTCCAACACAACAGTCTAGTAGTCCCTTTTACATGCACATCATCAACCCTGTAAGCGACTCCCCTTTTATCCCACTAGATTGCAATTCACATGTCCAGGGTCACGTAAATTAGGAAATCTGCTTTAGACTATCTAGTTGGACCCCATATTCAAAAATAAAGTTTTTTACCTTTTTACCCTCATATCTTGTGACGACTGGTTACCGTTATCTTCCAGAATGATATCCAGCCAGATTCTGAATCGTCCTGGTTTTTAGCTGAAGTAGAGCTGGTTTTCTTTTTAGTAATTAGACAGCCAAAAGATGAAGAATCTTCCTTCAAAACAGAGACTGGTGCTATGTGTCTCTAAAATTCCAGCACAATTTGATTTTTTAAAAAGAATAAGTGTTAATATGCTCATTGCAGCATTTTATCGTTGGAGGCATGGAATCATATTGAAAATATGTATTCATAAGGGAGGCACTGAGAGCGGCTTTTATGTTTAAATATCATACTAGTCTGCTCTATCATACTTGTCTGCTCTGTTACTCAGAAATGTTCAGGTAAAGCTCTGTACCTGGAGCCCAGTGCTGCATGTTTGCAGAAAAATATATTTATTGCCATAAATCTAAACATATCTGCATTCACTGCAGATCTAATTCAAAGCGTAGTCTTAAGCCAAGCATTCAGCATCCCAAGATTTTCTCTCTGGAGATGAAGGTCTCCATGAATGAAATTCAAACAGCAGACAAGCAAACGTCAGCAAAGAGCTTTTGTAGTGTGCATATACTTAGGTGCGTGCATGTGTGTACACACACACGCGCACATGACTCACCAGTTAAGACTGGCAGTATTGAAGGATTGTTATAGAGCTTGTGACATTCTGTTAGATGCTAATAATCTAGGTGCTTTTGAATACTTAGTTTGAGTTCACAGTCTGTCTTAAATTCAATCTTGTCTGCTCTCCATTTCACTTTTAACCATTGTGTTCTGTTGTGAATTTACTTTAATGCGTCAAACATATTGTATTTAACATTGAAATCAACAGCATGAACATGTGATAACCAGCAGATATTGTAACTTACAATACTGGAAGAATTAGAGATAATTAATTACAGAGTAAATATTACATATAATGCACAGTTTATTTTTTTGTTACTGGGTATATAATTATCCAAATACACTGCATATCATTATGCTCTGGAGTCTGATCTCAAGTAAAATTGCAGGGCTTGATCTTCCAAATCCTTGCCACTGACTGTAAGGGGAATATACAAATATATCACTAAGTTGTGTTATACTTTCTCTTTTTTTAGGACACCATTTCTCTGAACCTAGAAGAGAATTTGTTCTGCATGTTTTCAAAATAATAATTGTACTCTGTCTATAAGGATATTTCTTTATCCCTTTCAGAAACCAGAGCTGGGGCTGTGGTTCTGTTGAGGAGCCATCGTGACAGCTAATGAGTAGAGCTGAGGGAGCAAAGTGGTAGGAGTGATATGATATGGGAGGAAGCAGAGGGCTTGAAGGTGACATGGTGAAAGCCTCTATTGAAAGCACTGGTCTGAGAAAGATGATAGGTTTTTTGAATGGATATTAAAACTCTGGGATTATAACAAAACAGGAGCTGGAACTCTGGTCTTTTAGGAACTGTGGTTCTTTAGGACAGGGTTTAGTGGTTCCAGGGCTTCTGGATTAACAAAGAGAAGGGGTCGCATGAGGGTATATTTAAATAGGACGCTGGTGTGGGGCAGGGCTCATGCACCTTTCCCAGTCCTCTTTTTTTCTTTTTTTCTCTCTGTTGTCTGAAATATAACAGCCTTATGACAAAGATAGCTTTTGTTCATCTTTTATTTCTTTATTGACTCATAGAAATCATTGCAGTGTTTTCTTATCACATTTCTTCCCTTTAAAGGTGAGTAAATTCAGATGTAGAGACACTCAAGTTCTTATGACCTGGATTTTCTTTAGTGTATGACTCTGGATTGAGAAAAACTGGAGTGAATAATGTTCTACAGCTTATCATTTTAATATGCTGTGACATTTGAACTATCAAAAGAATTTTCCTTTTATACTTGTGTAATCATTACAGCTAAAATTTTCAACAGAGCTATACATTTTTGCCAATAGCCCCAAGATTATGCAAGAGACAGAGATATAACCTCTGCCTATTTTCACTCCCCTAGCCCTCTTTCTATTCTAATTAACCCAGATGTTAAATAAAGAGTATCTCTGTTTCCTTCAGAAGCAAAAACTGGTGTGAGATCAGAAACAAACCTCCTTGCTTTCTGACCAATGAACTGTCAAAGATGGAGAAGAATCCTTAGCCTGGGACAAAATTCACTTGGAATTGCTAATTGCAAGTCATGTAGCTGAGCTCAGAAGAGTCTTACTATTGAGGTCAAGGTCTATTCTCTCATAGGCATTAAATGCCATTATACTGCTTACCACATTTCTGTTAGCTTAGAGAAGCTTGAGTTTCAGCGCTGACCATTGTCTCTCTATAACTTCACTGAAATCGTAGAACATTACTTTCAGGTTTCTCAGTCTTTGTGAAGTAGGTTTGAGAATATTCAGCTCTATAACTGAATAGGCTAACCTATGTTGGCGTTAATCAGATAAAATACTTAGAGCAGTAGGAAATCAAAGAAAGGAAAGACCTCTCATCCAACAGGTGTAAGATTATCTACTAATGATTTTGGGCATAGGAATGCTCCATTTTAATCACCATGTTACATTTGTTCTGTTTTGCTTAGTTAATATGCCATTTTTGCAGAATAAATTATGTCACAATGTCTGATCTTCCTCAAGGTCTGTGAATGATCTTCTCTCCTGGAAGTTCTTAAACCATGTTTTAAAAACCTCTTTGTGGATCATATTGGAACAAAAATGAGTGCTAAATTTAGCTGTTATTGATGGAATTGGGGCTTGCAAACTCAAACTTTTGCACAGAAAGTTTAACAAAACTCTTCTTGACTAAGCAGTGGAACTTTGCTGTTCTGCTAAAGGAAGAGAGAAGATTATGAAGGCAAAATCAGTTAGTTTAGAAACTTGGTGGTTGACTTTTTTTAACTTCTGAACTTGATGTTGAGCTTTTAAGTGGGTAGGGGAATACATTTTAGCAGAATCAGTTCATTATTAAGGGGAAGTCTAAACTCTGAAAACAAGTTTTTAAGTTGAAAAGACCTTGACTGAAAAGACCTTTAAGTTCATCAACTCCAGCTGTAAACCTAAAACTGCCAAGTCCAACTCTAAACCATGTCCCTAAGCACCATGTCTGCATGTCTTTTATATACCTCCAAGAATGATGGTGACTCAACCAGTTCCCTGGGCAGCCTGTTCCAATGCCTGACAACCCTTTCGGTGAATAAATTTTTTCTAATATCCAATCTGAACCTCCTCTGGTGCAATTTAAGGCCATTTCCTCTCATCCTATCACTTGTTACTTGGAAGAGACTGACACCCACCTTGCTACAACCTCCTTCCAGGTAGTTGTAGAGAGCAATAAGGTCTCCTCTCAGCCTTCTTTTCCCCAGGCTAAACAACCCCATTTCCCTCAGCCGCTCCTCATAAGACTTGTTCTCTAGACCCTTCACCAGCTTTGTTTCCCTTTTTTAGACATGCTGGAGTGCCTCAATATCTTTCTTGTAGTGGGGGATCCAAAACTGAACACAATTTTCAAGGTGCCAAGTACAGGGGGATGATCACTTTCCTAGTCCTGCTGGCCACACTATTTTTGATACAAACCAGGATGCTATTGGCTTTATTGGCCACCTGGGCATTTTTCTTTTGTGTTGTCCCCACCCCCCCCGGCCCTTTTCCCCCCGGGCTGTTCCCCAGCCACTCTTCCCCAAGCCTGTAACATTGCATGGGGTTGTTGGTCCAAGTGAAGGACCTGGCAATGAGCCTTGTTTTAGCTCATACAACTGACTCTGGTCCATCAATCCAGCCTTTCCAGACCCCTCTGTAGAGCCTTCCTACCCTCACTCAAGTAGACCAACACTCCCACCCAACTTGGTGTCATCTGCAAACTTACTGAGGGTGCACTCGATCCAGTTGTCCAGATAATCGATAAAAATATTTAATAGAACTAGCCCCAGTACTGAGCCCTGGGGAACAACACTGGCTGCAAAGTGGATTCACCACAGCTCTTTGGGCCTGGCCATCCAGCCAGTTTTTCACCCAGTGGAGAGTGCACCCATCCAAGTCACGAGCAGACAGTTTCTCCAGGAGAATGCTGTGGGAAATGGTGTCAAACTTTACTAAAGTCTAGGTAGATAATATCCACAGCCTTTCCCTCATCCACTAAGTGGGTCACCTTGTCATAGAAGGAGATCAGGTTAGTCAAGCAGGACCTGCCTTTCATAAACACATGGTGATTGGGCCTGATTGCCTGGTTGTCCTGTACATGCCATGTGGTGGCACTCAAGATGATCTGCTTCATAAGCTTCCCCAGCGCCGAGGTTAGACTGACAGGCCTGTAGTTCCCTGGGTCCTCCTTCTGGCCCCTCTTATGGATGGACATCACATTTGCTAAATTGCAGCCAACCGGGACCTCCCTGGTTACCCGGGACTGCTGATGGGAAGTGGCTTGGTGAGCCCTTCTGCCAGCTCCCTCAGTACCGTTGGTTGGATTCCATCTGGCCCCATAGACTTTTGTGTGTGTGTAATGGTAGCTAACCATTTCCCCTTGGATTATGGGGGCTTCATTCTGCTCCCTGTCTTCCAACTCAGGGGGCTGGATACCCAGAGAACAGCTATTGTTACTATTAAAGACTGAGACAAAGAAGACATTAAGTTCCTCAGACTTTTCCTCATGCTTTGTCACTGTGTTTCCCCCTGCATCCAATAAAGGATGGAGATTCTCCTTAGCCCTCCTTTTGTTGCTAATGTATTTATATAAATATTTCTGTTGTCTTTTATGGCAGTAGCCAGATTAAGTTCTAATTGGGCTTTGGCCCCTCTGATTTTCTCCCTGCTTAAACCAATAGTAAATATAATGGACTTACATTTCATACAGTGAGCTCTTGGACTCAGTTTGCTTGCCTTTTTCCTTTTTTTTTTTTTTTTTTTTTTCCCCTGAGTTCCAGGCTGGTCTTCTTCACTGCTTGCTTGTCTTTCAGCACATGGGCATGGCCTGCTCCTGCACCTTTAAGATTTCATTCTTGAAGAATGTCCAGCCTTCCTGGACTCCTTTGCCCTTCAGGACTGTCTCCCAAGAGACTGTCAACCAATCTCCTAAACCGGCCAAAATCTGCCCTATGGAAGTTCAAGGTAGTAATTCTGCTAATCATATTCCTTACTTCTTCCAGAACTGAAAACTATCATTTAATGATCACTATGCTCAAGACAGCCTCCAACCATCACATCACCCACAAATCTTTCTCTATTCACAAACAACAGGTCCAGCGGGGTGCCTTCCCTCGTTGGGTCACTCACCAGCTGTGTCAGGAAGTTATCTTCCACTCCAGGAACCTCCTAGACTGTTTTCTTTTCACTGTATTGTATTTCTAGCGATATCTGGTAAATTGAAGTCCTCCACAAGAACAAGGGCTGGTGATCATGGTGATCTCTTTCCTTGCCTGTCCCTTCTGAAGAGTTTATAGCCATCCATTGCAGCACTCCAGTCCTGTGAGTCATCCCAACATGTTTCCATGATTGTAACTATATAATAGTTTTCCAGCTGCACAATGGCTTCCAGCTCCTGTGTTTGTCGCCCATGCTGCATGCATTGGTGTAGATGCACTTCAGTTGGACTATTGATCCTGCCACCTTTTTTTGGGGAAGAAGCCCTAATAACTACGTGACCGTTCTGAGGTGCTTCTGTGGTTTCTAAAACATCAATAACCCTTGTGTCTTTGCTGTCACATGGATCTCCATCCCCTACCTCCACAGAGATGGCAGATTGAGGAACCTCACTAGCATACCATCCCTCAAGCATTGACATGCCCCCCCAGCTTATCTCTAGTGAACCTGGTTTCCTTCCCCCTTTCTCCCTTCAAATCTAGTTCAAAGCTCTTTCAGTGAGCCATACTAACTCCTGTGCAAGGATCTTTTTCCCCCTTTGAGACAGGTGTACCTGTCACCAGCAGGCCTGGTGCCATGTAGACTGACCCATGATCGAAAAATGCAAAGTTTTGCCAGTGATGGCAGACTCGGAGCCAGGTATTGATCTGCTGGCTCTTCCTGTTTCTTGCCTCATCATTCCCTGCAATTGGAGGGATAGAGGAGAATGCTACTGGTGCATCTGATCCCTTAGCTACTCAGCCTAAGGCCTTGAACTGTCTCTTGATTGCCGTCAGACTTCTTGTTGCAACTTCATCACTGCCTACCCGAAAAATCAATAATGGATAATAAAACAATCAAACCCAAATTATAAAATGGCAGGAACTGCCTAGTCACTTCCCTTATTTAGCGCTAGTGCTGTAGCCTGCTGAATGGTATGCAGATTGAAAAGTTGGGAGCTGATCTCCTGGTGAAGAGCAAATTTGGCCCAACAGTCAGGAAAAGCTTCCTTACCAAGAGCCACCTTGCCCATGACAAGGGCCCTTTTTAAGAGGGAGATTAATTTACATTTGCCCAGCAAATTTACCTTGCTGCTTTCTTTAAATAAGTAAATGGTTGTAAATGGTTTTAACCCGTGGAACAGGAGGAAGAGCCCAACTTTTCTGCATATCTTGATGGTATCTGTACCCAAATGTATCTATAGACCCACGTCTGCATCTCTTCCTGCATTACACTTTAAGGTATAGCTTCCAGTGACTTCTGGAATCTGAGTTTGTAATACACAGATACAGTATTTTCCCATTCTTTAAACCGAAATAACATGAAGTCAGTGCACCAGAAATAAACATGTACGTGTTTGGCTGGATCAGGGCCCTAATCACAAATATAATGTTAAGCTTCTTGGACTCGGAGATATTGGAGGTATTCAAAACCTGACTGGACAATGCTCTGAGCAACCTGCTGTCACTGACCCTCCTTCGACAAGGAAGGTTGAGCTCGATGATCTCCAGATCATCTCAGCCCTTCTGTGACTCTGTGACAGTGCTACCTTTTTGGCAGCTTTCAACTTGCCAGGACGAAGACAGGAAGAATGGAAGTTAAGCTAATTCTTTCCAGTGAGACAGCAGTTCAGTACAGCCCATGGGAAACACCACTGGAAGTGATTGTGACAGATTCAATCCTATCAGGTATTTTATGGGTTCCTGTATATTAATTTGTATAGGTTCAACCAGAAAATACTGTGTATGTCAGGCAATATTCCATTGTTGAGAAATTTTGGTCACATCTTGTGCTAAGGGAGTGATGTGCACTTTTAAATTCTAGCTAAATAAGAACCACATTTGATAGATTTTTATTTTTTTTTTTTTAATAATCATTTGATATGGAGAGTATTCATTCTCTCTTGTATCTTTGTATGATTGGGTAGGGGATGGAAGAGGCCAGAAAGATATGGATTAATTTCTCATCTTTGACACTGGATTGTTGGGGGCTTTTTTTTATGTCATTATAGAGACCACTTTATCTTCTGTGCTTCAATTTCTTGCTCTTTGAAGGTGGCCCTGCCACATCTCTCCATAAAACAGCTCTGGGAACATGGACATTGCTAAGAGCCCCAGTATGATTAGTGATGTTAACTATTGGACAAGCACTAATCAGGCCTTCAAGGAATCTGACAAAAGTTTTTTTACTAAGGTCTGTAACGCAATTAGATGCAGCAGAAATAAGTCTAAAACATTGAGTGTTAAAGTAGTTTCTTTTAAAAAGTATGGCATTGCTAATAGACTAATAAGGGCACTAGTTATTATGAAAAGTTTGTAAACAAGTTGGGTAGAATGTTTTGCAATAAAGTATACTTTGAAGACACTAAAAATCAAGTTGTGTTTTTAACCTTTTACAGTTAATTTGCTAGTGTTACAACTCTTACTGTAATGCAGTTAAGTTCAATACTAATTAATAGAATAGTGTGTTCAGTGTTGTGGAGTTTGATGGGTTTTAGGGAATAAGAGAACATACTTGAATGTTTAACGAAAGAGGAGTTGTGCCTGTTCTGATTTTGGGGGGGATTTTTTGCCAGGCAAGGAGAGTAAGAATGTGATAATTACCACAGGTATACTTAGTCACAATTCTTGCTGGGTTTTCTTTACACTGTTAAAGAGTACTAATCTTCAGTCTTCTAACGGGTTAACTTCACAAGCATACTTAATGTTCTGAAATAGCTGTAAAAGTTTCCATGTGGCCCTGTAGAATTAACTGAATTAATAGAAGATACTGCACTAATCTGTTTTTCTAACAGTTAAAGTGTACAATTCTCATTTACACTAGAGGTTTGTATTAGTGGTTTACTTAAAAAAAAACTAAAATTATATTCATATTGCTAGAGTTTATAATTAATACTATTAATAAGTACAGAAACAGTCTGAAAATACTTGTTGTACATAGATACAATGAAAAGGAATATTCTCCAAGTCCCTACTACAGCTTTCCTAAATCTGGTTTGTATGATTCACAGTAAAAGTGGCAGAATTTAGGAGCACTTATAGAAGTGCCACTTGAATAAGTTGAAAATTTTGTCTATTTAGCTGAAGACAGAATTAGGAAACTCATTTGACTTGTGTTTATATTTAAGATTTATCTATTCAGTGTAGAGAGGAGCTTTACCTGCTGCAATTTAAGGAAATCTAGTAGTGAGGCAGTATGCTGAATGAAACACATCATTGCCCTGAATCAGAGGAGCATATTTTCAATTGTCACTACTACAGTGTGAATATAAGTAATGTAATTTACAAACATTTTGAATAATACAGACAATAAGATCACAGAGCCTTCCAAAAAGAACAGGAAATTAAAAGATCATAATTGTTCTGTTTTTAACCACTACATCCCAGTTACAGCCTTACACAGGTAAACAAAAGCAGAAAAATTATGTAGCTTAGAGCGGTTGGAAAGGGAGAATTCATACAGAGTAATAAAATGTCGCCTGTAAAAGCAGATCTAAGAGGATGCCAGGGAGTATGTGTCTTGCCACATTGCTTAGAGAGAAGAAGAAATTAAGTGCAAATATGAGAGTGGCAAAGCAAGAAGATATAGTTTCATTCTTCCCATCCTCACCTTAAAGACTGATTCTCACTTCCTTTGTTACAAGAAGTAAGCTCTTCCACGCTTAAGCTAATTTTGTGGAGCTTCAAAAGCTTAATTGGCTTTGCTGCATTAACAGTAGGTCATTTCCACATTTTATTGTTTTGAGAAGTGCGGAGCATGACAGTCAGCAACTTCAGAGCAAATTGCAGGGTGGCACGCTGCTGAGAGCCTCTGGGAGCAGATCTTGAACCACAGGCCCAAAACCTGACATTTTTTAAAATTTGGAACTTTTTCATAAAGAAAAGTGCTGTTGTTAAGTGGTTATTTTTTCCTTATCTATTCTCAGGGTTGCTCTTGTGGAAAATATTCCTGAAGGGATCAACTACTCAGACAGTGCACCATCCCATTTGTCTCTTTTCCAAGGCTGGATGAATTTGCTTAATATGGCTGAAAAGTCTGTTGACATAGTATCATCCCAGTGGGACCTCAATCACAGTCATCCATCAGCATGCCAGGTATGTTCTAGCCTAACAAAAGGGTGAGAATTTAACAATCTGTTCTTGGTGTTTCACTATTAATTTTTTCGAACTACAGCCCTTGCCTGTAGCAGACCTATTTGTTTTGAGTAATCTAAAAAAGCATTTTCATACAAAGATTTTCCTGCCAATACAGTAGTTTTCTGAAAGTGATGGCATACTTGGACTAGATAACACATCCAATGCACATTCATATCACTTCCATCTTAGGAAAGGATGTAATCTTAATAAGAAACCTGCAAAATTGTACCTATATTAATACATCTGTAATTTGAGAATATCCATACATCTATACATTTATTTTCTATTTGGTGCAACTGATTAAGTAAAAGAGCAAGCACAGGGATTAATTCTGCAGCCAAATAGATGGATAGAATGACACTTATAAAGAACAATGTAGTATCAGATGATTTCTCATGTCTTTTCAAAATTAATCTTGGGAGGGCGGGCAGTGTTAAAAGATTTCTGCAGTTAATAGGAAAAATCATAAATCATAGTGAATGAGACAGACATGCATTACAATGATATTGTGCCAACAAACACTTTATTCTTGAGATTAATCCTCTTAGAAATATGGTAAGGGCAGGTATGCACTTAGCATCACTTGTGAAACTAAGATATCAAAGAACTGATAGGCTGAGAGTATCTCCTCTTTTCCACCAAATGGATTCTTTGCTGAAAGAAGTCACTCAGCTGATGTGAAATGGGGTTAAAGTGACAATTGGGTAACTGTAAGGAATCAATTCTATTATACTATGTCACAAACTCTTCTCTTTCCTCTCTAGTTCTGTTGATGCTTACAGTAAAAAAAAAAAAAAAAAGAAAAAAATAAAAGAAAAAAAAGAGCCTTTTAGTAGACAACTGGTATTCCAAGCAACTAAAGATAGTACTGCAAATAGCCTGTGCTTTCAAGTCATGAAATGAATTATGCTTCTTTTGAAAGAGGCTGTAGCCCAGTTGAACAGTACACATTAAGTTTTCTTAAGAATAAATCTGCCGCATGTCCCTTTAAAAGAGTGAAAATCTGAGGTGAGCAGCCAAATGGAAAATGTAGTGCGAACCCTTCCTTTTAGAATGCTTATAAATATTGGAATACAGTTTGTGAATAAATTTATTGAGTATCAAAATATTGAGATTTTTCACAAAGTAATTATGCAGTTAAGCTTTATTTAAATTTACTTTGTAAGAGACTTCAAACCCATGTACTATCATTCAAGCAGATGAATTCAAAGAGATAGTGCCTTAGATGTTTTTAGGATGTGCATGAATTGGTATGTGCATGAATCTTTTAAAAACGTTTTGTCTGAAAAAATTCAACATGTCATTTGCTTCAAAACAAGCAGAGCCTAACAAATCCCAAACAGAGGACAAAAATAGCAAACTGGAAATTGTGGTTTCACTAGTTAAGCATCAAATCCATTCACTGTTCCACGTTCTCATGCAAAGTAAAAACTGTAAGATACTGCTGAATGTCAGAGCAGGGAAAGGAAGAAGCTCTTTCATCCTCAGATGCACTGTTAAAGCCAGAAAAAATAAAACATTTTTCATGATATTTTATTCTAGTTATCTATTTCTGCCTGCTACTAGTCTTACAAAAGTGAGTAATTACTTCTGTTTAAAGGCAATTAATATTCCAGTCATTTCCTCATTTGTACAGCACTGTGGGCTGAACAGCTGATAGATCTTTCTGTCAAGCTTGTCTGTTCGTCCTAAAACACTATGCTGCTATTGGCCAATCTAATTGCTGAAGAAATTGCCAGAAGTAGTGTTTCTTAGCAAATCATTGCCCCAGAGCATGTGTGTAAAGCTTGGTGTGGGAAAGGGAGGCGAGAAAACTTGTATCGTTACATCTGCTTTCTCCACTTGTAAATGAAAGTGAATTTGAGAGCAGCTTCGATAACTGTAATTTAGTAATTTTCAGAAATGTAAATCGAATGTCCTCAAGTCTTTACAAATTTGGGTTCAAGGAAATTTGTCCCAAAATAGCAGAAGCATTATGAAAGGTAAGGGATTGAGATGCAAAACTTCCAGGCAGTGTGGTACTTAGTAGTTTCTAGTTGTTCCTTGAATGATTCTTGTTTCATCAGAAACTAAGGACATAAACATTTCCTATATGGACCCACATCCTACTCTATAACTAGCAATTTCCATTTTATGAAAATTCAAGGCATATTGCAATGCAAGGTTCTCTACAAGAGCACTTCTACAGACATGGATTTGTGAAGAAGAGCTGAGTAGGCTAGATTGCTTTTTCTTAATTAGTTACAAGGTTTAGCTACGTTCTCTTTATATGTGTTTGTGTAGTTACGTACACATGTGCATACATTTATATATACATACACATGTATGTCCAATATGTATATTGAAGAAAATTACAACAGGAAATTCTGCAATTTTATATACACACACATACATATATATATATATGCCCAATATATGTATCATCCATATGTATACATATTGTACATTTTGTCCAAATGTATATTGGACATATTTCGTCTAAATGTATAATGGACATACATATATGTATGTATGTGTGTGTATATATAAAATTGCAGAATTTCCTGCTGTATTTTTCTTCATTTTTGTTTGTGGGTATGTTGACTAGTGTCCGTGACCGTTGCCTGTCCATGTTTTGTTGGTCATAAATCTTAATAGTAATTGCTGATTGAACTGTCCAGGTCACAACTGCTGTGCTTAGCTGTCTCGAGTTCATGAGTCTCGTTAAATTGGAGTCTCCAAATGCTACATGATTTGGAGTACATGATGCTACAATGTTGTGTGTGCTTCCACAGCTTAGGTGGTCAAGTAAACAAATATCTGTTTGTAAAAATACTGAGTAGGCTTTCTACACCTGCTTTTCTCGTTCAGAAGAAACCCATGTGTTTTGGTGACAGTGATGTCAACTGTGTGTATTTTCAAGATAGCAGGGTAGCTGTGATACAGTGGCTTTTAGATTTTTTGTGGAACATTAACATATGACTCCTCCTGTTGCAATCAGATGTTTAGAGGACAATGGAAACCTGATTTTTAAGGATAGCTTTTAGTTCATTTGCAGTGAAGGGAGAGCATAAGATCATGACAATTTCATGATTTTCAGAATTCCTTTCCTCCAGCTCATGTCATGTTAGAAACTTTAATTTAGAGTCACCTAAAAGGTGACTCTTTAATTTAGAGTCACCTATTTCCAGCAGGTCTTTCCTCACAAATTTCATTTTAAGTTTAGCAAGTAAGAATGAATGACATCATGGTTTATTGTTATTGCCATAAGTTATGGCACAGTTCTCACTGGATGGCTATTTGAATGATCGAAGGGTAGATCTGCATTTGATTTTTACAATGATCACACAAAAAATAGATGGTTCTGACCATCTCTATTTACCTTCCTATTGTTCAGCTCCCAGATGGGTTGATGAGAGAAGCCTCTCACTTCACCTGACAGCTGGCTTACATGAGACATGTTATCCAGCTTTGTAATGAAATCTTGTGTTAGTCTCAGATATGCATTGCTCAAGGTTCTTAAGTGATTTGATAGGTAGAACAAATGTTAGTCTCAGGGCTTAAGTATGCTTCCTTGACAATTATTAAAATACACAAATAAGCACAAAGAAGATAACTTCTCCAAACCTAACAGCTACCACCAGCAATCAGTTACAATTAGCTGTAGAGATTGCAGTTTATTTTCTTTTCTGTAAGCTCACTTGTACACAAACATCTCTTCAGGTGATAGCATTTCCCTGATGCAGCTGGTATAGACTGAGGCATAGAAAAGATATTTTAAAAAGAGAGCTTTTAAAGTGAAAGCATTTTTTTAAACTCTGACTGAAATTCCAAAAATTTACTTTCCCTCCCTTTTCATTAGCTATTTTGCTAGAAGAATTTGAGAAGAGCATTTGAGTTTCCCTGTTCTGTATTAAATGGCAAAAGTTAAATTTAGAGTTTCTCGATTTATTTGGTCTAGTGGTTTCTGCCAGTGTGCTACAATATTTAGTGATGTTTGATATATACACCCAAAGGCTTGATCACAGGACAACTTTCAAAAATGTTGGTAGAACTGTGTAGAATAAATTCAGAAGAAAATTCTGGAAATAACCAGTTTTATTTCTGTGGAAAGGGAAAGCTAAACATTGTCTAAACTGTAGGAATCTAAGTTACTGAAGAGCACAACAATTCAATTTTAGAGTACTTAAAAAAATACAGCATTTTCGTGTTCGTATCTCCTCTATTGTATTTTTAATGAGGAACGCATGCTGACAGAGACAACAGCAGGCAAGTGAAATCAGCCAGGCTAAAGTCAGTCTGCCTAGTGACTGCTAAGGAGTTGCTTTAGGGGCAATTTCAGAGCCTTTTGCTAAGGTTGGTAATGATAACTTTTTTTTTCTTTCTTTAAAAAAAAAAAAAAATTTGCCAGGTGGCTGTGGCAGGTACAGTTGGGATTAATGTTTCAGATCGATGTTAGTTTAAAGCTGCTATGAGACTGTCCATTTGTTCACATGATAAATACTTTTTACGTCCTATTTTGTCACTTTAAGTAGGCTTTTTGAAACAGCCCTGTGAATAGTATGAGAATATTTTATCAGGCTGGGCAGATTGCTAGTGGTATTGGTTGTTAAAATGCAGATATGGTATAAGGTGGCAGTTTCGTAGCACTTGGCTGCTACTATTTCTCAGTCCTCACAAGCTGGATATATAGAAATTATTCTGATCACTGTCACATGGTCGTACAGCAGCCTGGTATTGTCTCACAAAAGGAATGTGGTCTGAATGACAGCATGAGGTTTTGTATTCAACAGAAGCATTTCAAATGTGCTGACAGCAGTGACAAAACTCTTCAAAATTTCTGTCCTATCTTTTTTCCTTTTCATAGAACAAAACAGTAAAATTCCAAGTAAACATGTCAGAGAGTATAGAATCCAAGTTTCAGATTAATATTAATGGAGAAGAAAGCTAGGTACTTCAACAATGAAGGAAGAATGTCTAGTACCCTATTTTACTATCCTACATACAGATTTTCAAAAGCAAGTTGTGAATCTTTCATAATTGTTTAGTGTGTTTAGACTAAGCCTTGGTGAGCATATGAATGCTGAGGGATGATGCAACAAGTGATGAGATGGAAAGAATTCTCCCCAGTTCTGGCACTGGGTGGTGTTTTTGTATACCTGTATAAACACATATTTGTCACGAGTACACTCCTGGTCTTAACCATCACTATTGGTGAAGCTTTAAATGTTTTCTCAATTTGAGGTTTCACCAGTTATTAACATAATTTGACAGAAAATGTTATTATAAATGCATAGCTTGTGATGTCCCTGATGGGAAAAGAGATGTGTTTTCAGAGAAGCTGTCTTGATTGGAATGCAGAGCCACACTCCAAGTGATCTGTTCACCCATAGGATGGGCCATTCAGCTGGCAGCACGGCCTGTAAGAGACAGCCGGGTGGTCCATCAAGGGTACTGTGTTGGTCACATCAGGGCATGCTAAGATCAGGTAAAACTTGGGAAATGCTACCATGCTCTTTTTTATCCAAACTAAAATTAATACAGAAGGTTCAGGCTTGTTTCTCAAAGCTTTTGTAAATCATATGTAAGTAAAATCTTATGCAGGTAGAACTGAAGTGGTAATAATGATAAAAAATAATTACCTTGGGGAAAAAAATGTAAAGAACCATCTCCTGAAACAATTTATTTTATCAGCTTTAGACATTAACTTTCTAAGCATTTCTTTAACAGAACAGTTAATGCATTAATTTGTATTGATAATGCAAATCACTTCCCATCAAATTTATCAATGGTATTTTTGTATGCTATGGCTTTCTACTCTGCTTCTAGTCAAAATCAGTTTTTACAGGTAAACCAAACAAGAACAGCGTGCCTTTGTTTGTCTTTCTACCTAGTAAATTAAATCAACACATTGAACCTTCCTGAGTAGCAGTTTCTTCATATATATATTTTAATTGATTTATGTATTGCAAGCGTTTTAGTCCTTAATTTTCTCTGCTTGCTTTTTGCAAAGGTAAAACTAATGAAATTCAAAAAGGTGATGTCTCCAGTTGGTGAACCCAGAAGAAATGGGGCCAATGGCTGCCTGAGCTCCGGCATGGCAGGAGTCTGTCACTCCAGGGGAGCTGGGGGTGGGGCAAGGCATGATCTGGGAACTCATCAGACAACAGCACAGTGATTGCAGGTCTCAGATTTGGTTAGAGTTTAACAGTGCCAGTCCACAGAAATTGCAGGAGAAACCCTCTTGGAGGGACCAGGGCATCCAGGAATACCAGTCAGTGCCTCTCTGCTCCCCTAGGATCATGATGGAGCTGCTGTATGACTCTGTATGCAGCATTCGTCCCCTTCCCTCTACTATCTCATTAATTCTTACCTCTGGTAACATCTGCCCCATTTCTCCTTAAAAAAACCCCAAACCACCAGCAACAAACAAACAAACAAAACCCAACACAACCACTGATGTGAGAGTTAAGTATCCTTTTAGCTTCATTATGAATGTGAGAGAAAGACAGTCCTTGACTTGCACAGCAACTCAGTAAGGGCTTTTGAGTGCAAGTTAAATCATGGGTGTTATTTTTTACGAATGGAACTACCTAGTCACCTCAAGAAATGCTGAATCTGAGTATAAGAAGCATTTGGAGCTTCATGCAAAGCGTGTTTTTGTTTTCATGTTCTGTTAGCTATTGTCTAATGCTTTTGTTATGGCTGTATCTTGTTGGCTACTAAGTTCCTGTTTTCCCTGGGATGAGCAAAGAGCTGTGCTGTAGATTTGAGCCAGCAAGCAGGCATATATTACGAAACTAAAACATAAACAGTAGTTCTGTGTTTCCATTGCAACATCTGGCTACTCTGTAATTTTGAGAAAGCTAGTTTCTAGGAGGCTGGGTGGTATTTTTTTGCCACATGTATTCAAAATAAGTGAATATTAAAAAATAGGTCTGTACTGTATACAGCTGAAGAGATACTTTCTGTGACTACTTAATGCTTCAGTCCCTCCAAGGCTCAAAGTGACAACCTGTGCAGGCAATTACAGGGCAAAGGGTGGCTTTCCACTTGCTTGTTGCTTCGAGGTGCAATGAGGAGGAGGGCTTCTGTCTGAGGTTTTGTTAGTCCATGCTGTGTCAGGTTACATCATCCCAAACTGCTTTTATATTGGCCATTTTTGTAGAATAGAGAAATCCCCATTTTTGTAGAATAGAGAAATCCTTTTAAGATTTTTAGAGTAAAAACTTGTACAGAGAATTGTCTCAAATGGAAAACTTTATCTTAGAATCATAGAGTGGTTTGGGTTGGAAGGGACTACCTGTTTGTTTGAAAGTTCACAGAATCACAGAATGTTAGGGATTGGAAGGGACCTCGGAAGATCATCTAGTCCAATCCCCCTGCCGGAGCAGGAACCTAAATGAGATTACACAGGAAGGCGTCCAGGCGGGTTTTGAATGTCTCCAGAGAAGGAGACTCCACAACCTCCCTGGGCAGCCTGTTCCAGGGCTCTGTCACCCTCACTGTAAAGAAGTTTCTTCTCAAATTTAAGTGGGACCTCCTGTGTTCCACCTTACACCCATTGCTCCTTGTCCTACTGTTGGGCATCACTGAGAAGAGCCTGGCTCCACCCTCCTTACACTCGCCCTTTACATATTTTTAAACATTAATAAAGTTGACTGTTGCTTTTTTGTTTTAGCTTTACCTTGGGGGCCAGCATTATATTGAATCTAAAGTGAACTGTGTCAGTAGGGCAGGCACTTTGTCAGCTCATTAAACCCAAAGTTTTTGTGTATTCGACTGCTACTTGTGCTACTTGTGTCTGTACTGTGGTAAGCTACAACAGCAGCAAGGAAACAGGCTCTAACTGTGGTTGTAGTAACACAGCTCACTAGTGGTACATTGGATATGTTATTCTTGACATCATGTAGTCAGATGCTTCTAACTAAGCATTTTCCTTTAAGTTAAATTAAGTTAAAATATTGAATCTAAAACTTAAACCTTAGCTATGCAGTTGGAAGGTCTACTTTTTCTTTGTTTCTTGGATGTAGAAAAATGCAGTGATTTAAAATTTTATTTTTCATGTGAAACAAATATCTTGATTTCAGTTTTAACATGTATCTAGTTCAGTATGAGGTTCCCTTTTTTGTTCTGTGTTAGAAATAGGGCTTAAATAGTAAAGGTATATCAGTGTAAAATCAAAATCATATGGAGAATTCATGTAGATTATTGTTAACCTTCCTGGTGTAGCTCATCTAAAGATGAGCAAACTATCACTTGAAAAGCTATGTTGTACTATGGTTGGGACTACTTACAAAAATAATTCAATACAGGATGAGTGTTATAGTCTTTTATGCAAATTATTTAGAAGAAAGTTAATGTAAAAATATGTTTATGCAGCATAAAAAAAAATGGACACTTCATTCTCTGCGTGTCACCTGTCATGAATAGTATTGCACATTCTAGGAAAAGGAAGATGTAACTTTGGCCTTCAAAACAGTATTTCTCCAAGAAAAAGTTGTTTGAGTTGCTAACCTTTAGGGTAGATTTAGCCATATCTAGGAACATATTTACACAGCTATCGTACAGTATGTTTGTGTTTTGACATGCATCTGTAATTTGTTGGTATGCAGTTTGAACAATTCTATGTCTTACAACTGCTGCTTTCCTTTAATATTCTTTTTTTTTTCATGTAATATTCTCCCCAGGGTCAGCGTCTTTTTGAAAAATTACTCGAACTGGCATCCCGAAATATTGAGATAAAACTAGTGAGTGATATACTGCCCATGGAATCAAAGGTATTAAACGACTTGAAATCAAAGGGTAAGACCAAGGTCTTTATGTTGTTATGCCATGTTGATTGCTACCTAATGTTTCTTTTACTTAAAATGTAGACTCAGATGATGTACAAAATTGCACACTATTGGTTTAGCATTATTGCCCTGTAATTCTGAAGCTTTCTCTGGTTCATAGTCATCAAAAATCTGAAACTCTGTTACTGTAGTTGATGTTTGTAGTTTGCAAGTGGTTAAAAAGGTGGTGCAGTGATTAGATAGCTGCTTAAACTCACTATAGCCATGCTAATGATAGGCAACATAACCTAAGAGATTGCTATCATATCTTGTGGAACAAGATATTTCCCTCTTTTGAGAAATAGCAAAATAAAATAATGAAACAACATGTCTATGGTACTGATGATTCTGAAGCACTGGAAAAATAGACCAGCAGTCAGATTTAGCTAACTGACAAGGTTTTCTGCGCTTTTATGTATTTATTAGTTGTCTGCTTTCCTAATCATTGTTTTGAGGCTTAAAAATCCCTATCCAAGGAGGGGTTACACACAGGCACTACATGACCAAACTTGCTTTATATAAAACTGTGTGGAAAAATAGCAAAGACTGTTTAAGAAATGCTGAAAGAAATTAGAATCTCTTAGGAGTTTTATCAATCTCATGCACACTTCTGAATAATAATACATTGATTATCTACATAATCTGATAAAAGTATGATTTTAAGGGTAATACACATTTTTCAAAGGACAAAAAGAACCTATATATTTTGATGGTGATAATTTTTCACACAGATTACGATACAAATCACAAAGGGAATTCTAAAAAAATGAATTAAGCAAAGCAGTTGCTATATGTCATGGCACCCTAATGTATCATGTCTGTTTATGGTAAATAATAAAGAACACTCTTTACCAATAAAAATCAGTCTTTATTTGTTTAAATTCTCATCTTCTCACTGGGCAAATAAAAGAACAATACTAATGGAAGTCCTGGTTCCTTAAAGAGATCATCTTTTGATCAAGACTGACATGTTATTTAAATATAATAACTACAGAGACTTGTCATTTCATTGCCTATTCCAGGGCTTTGATTATTTCTGTTATGTAATCAAAAGTTATATCAATCCTTGGATAACCAGGAAGAATATATGAGCTTTGTCAGACATCTGTGAAGTAAGAAATTATCTTTTTCTGATGTGTTGAAAAATAAATAGGTCTTTAATATCAATGTCAGTGAAACTGTTTTTGAAAAAAATTGCTTATTTTCCCTATGAGTCTAAGGTCCCAAGTTCCCATGAGTCAGAGGAGATGAGAGGTAGAGCCTGTATGTTTATACTTATGTACCTGGCAATAAATATTTTAATTATCATTTATAGAGAATACCCAATATAAAAAACTATCCTCTTTCAAAAAAAGATAAGCAAACATTTCAGCCTGAAAAAGGAGCTATGTTTGTCATTAACACTTCCTTCAGTTTGTGGGGGAATTAATCAGAACTGTGAGCTTTTTTAACAAACACTCTTTCAAAAAAAGATAAGCAAACATTTCAGCTTGAAAAGGGAGCTATGTTTGTCATTAACACTTCAGTTTGTGGGGGAATTAATCAGATCTGTGAGCTTTTTTAACAAACAGAACATAGGATTTTACAATTTTACTAGCTATAGGCTTTTACAATTTTACTAGCTTCAGTTTCCCTTATGCCTTGTTCAGGTTTCTAAGACAGGAAATATTAGAGTATCCAAATGAAGTGATCAATATATTTGAGTGCTCTGAGCTACAAAGAATCAGAGAAAGTTGCTTTTATATAGTAATTCTTGTGAGTTTTGCTGTCATCATCTTTGAACCCTGTAATTGTAAATATCATTGTGTACTCCTGGGCTTTTTCAAAGATTAATATTATAATTTCTTGATTTTCTCACTATGAATGTTGGTTTTGTTTTTGTGGTTTTGTTGTGGTTTTTTTTTCTCATTCCATGTTTTTGGTTAGTTTAGTTCTACAAATTCTGAAGTTTTTGTTAGAATGTCTCGATTGTGACATGATGATTACCAGCTTTGTTGCAAGTATTTCACCTGCATTTAGGTTTATTTGGTTATTATCTCCAGGAAAGCTAGGAAAATCTTTATTTGGTTTTGCATTCCCAAAAAGAGATAAGTTAGTTTTAACATTCAGTCAGATTTAGTTGTCTGAATTTTATGTTGAAATGAGCAGACCTTGTATGAACAGGAGATTCATGGTACAACTTGCTTGTGTCAAATATAAGTTAACTGGTAGGCTAGCTTAAAAAAAAAAGACTACTCCAACTTCCATTGGTTCAGTAATATTAATAGCACAGTAAATGGAAAACGTATCTGTATTAAACTTTTTTCATGTCTGCTAGAGAAAAAAAAATTACTGTTACCTACTACCATTATCTTAGCTGAGGACAAACATATCATTAAACTTTTCTAAGCTATCCTGTCTACTAAAATTATTAATCTGTCTGCTCATGAGGCACTGGCCACCTGCATCCTCAGAAATAATTCAGAATTGGTCTTTGAAAGGGTACTGTGCATCATCATTTGGACACATATTCATGAAGATGACTAATTTTTTTTTCCCTGCAACTGGTCAGATTTGTCTTAGAAAGTATGCCATGCACCTTGTTTAATAGAAATGTTCCCCCTGTGGGAAAGCAAGCAGTAAATATATCAATAGCTCAGCCACATTTTGAAGCTTCTTGAGATGGAGAACCAGACTATATTTGGCTGAACAGATCCAAACTCCTACTTGCGCTGTCTGTCTGAATTAGGCAGGGGTGCATCCAAGCACTACTCTATGGTTGACCAGCTAATAAACTGAGCTCATTGTTCCTAAGCAGAAAGTATGCTTGGAGCCTGAGCCATAGGCAGTAGCCTGGAGAGAAAGTGCATACATAGCCTGTGGGGCTCTGGGACTTTCCTACGTTTCTGAGCTTGCCTTCTCCTTGATAGGTAAGCATAGGCTAACCTCTTCTTTCCAAGGCACATTGTATGCAAAAGTCAGGCTGTCTTCTGGTAGTGGACCATCCTACTAAGCACAAGAGACAGTTATTATTGCACAGAGAAGGCAGAAGAGCCTTGCCTTTCTTTTCAGCAGACTGGGTCATTAGAACCCCTGAGCTGTGCTCTCACGCTTTCCAGGCTGGTTTCTGGGGTCAGGATGAGGGATAACTTGGGTGTCAACCCCAGGATGTACTTGTTGATATACTGCCCAGGGACCTTTAAGGATGCTGCAGTTCCTCTGCCCGTGATTATCTACCTCATGCTACATCTTCAGGTAGTATGCTCCTTTAAGTAGCCCAGGTAGAAGTCTTAGCCTGGACACAGGGGCATGAGTTTATATGTGGTTACTTGAAGAACTATACTTGGTCATCCATACTGTCTCATGCAGTGGGTTTTTTTTGGTACTAGGAACCATTATATGTTACAGCACTGCTGCATCTCAGCACAGATGTTGAGATTACTTCTGACAGCCAGATTATTCTAGCACATATTTCATTTTTCTAGACAGGCATGTGTGGAGCCCCCATTTCTGAAGTACTATAGAAAGCAGCTTTGATAGACCTTTTCCAGCCCAGGGGTGCATCCTAGAGTCCTCCCTACACATCCTTCCTCTCCAGAAGCCATCCCTACTGATTAACAGAGGAGAGAGTTGAAATCTGGCTTCAGATTTGAGCTGATGGGGTAAGACAAAGCGTAATTTATGTGTATGGGAGAGTAGAAGTGAACTGATGTATAGAGTAAAATAAAATTAGTAATTTATGGTTTCAATGTTAGTACTGATATCTGAGCTAGCTCTGAACCTGTGGATTTGTTGCCACCATTAAGACTTTTTTTGTCATGTCCTTGCTATCCTGACTCTCTTGGGCTAGCTGTAAAACAAGGTAGCTTGATTACAGAAGCAGTCTAGTGGCTGGCAGCGTGAAACATGGATTGATTTACTGTGCTAACACGTAACACACGTAGAGCTGTGGTGACAGGAGTCTCTGAGTGCTTAGATAATGTACATTTGCCAGTAATTGCTGCACTGTGGGAGTGTTATTTAGTTGCAAAATTAAGCATGCAGAAATGAGGAAATACTAGTCCCAGAACATATATTTATGATAGACTTTAATTACATTATCAGATTCTATATTTTGCATAGAATACCTGGCTGGTACTTGCTATAATCTAACCACATTAATCACAAGTTTTTCCCTTGTATTGAATGACAATATGTCAAACATCTAATGCCTAAGGCAGATGATGCTCATTCAGGGAATATTATTTCTGCTGGTAATGGCTAGAATCTTTTTTTGTCTTCATATTTAATGTATGTCTCCAGGCTTTCTTTATTGCACATCTGCCAGATCCTGCACTGAATGCAGAATGATTAATTTCCTCATAGGCTTTTCCATGCTGCTTCTCACTGTGGTATCTGAGTGCCCCACAAATACAGTATTAATGAATTTCTTTTTACAGCATCACTGTTAGGTGAGGTCACTTGCTGTTTGTGTCTCTCAGGGACAACTAGCAATTATTAATGGCAGCACAGGCACCAGAAGCCAGATCTGAGCATTTGTTTTCTATAACTGTAATTAAAAAAAGTGTATTTGTAATTTTAAAAAATCAACCACATGTAAGTTCTCCCAGCTCATGTTGTCAAAATTATTGCTGAACAGGCTATAAATCATGATGTTATTTTTATAGGACCTTTTGCAATATGCAGTCCCAGGGTGTGAAGTCTCACTTCTCTATAGTTAATGTTAAAGCTATATTTCACTTTCCCATATGTATGCGGATATTATACATATATGTATATGACTCTCTTGTAAAAGATAGGTCTGCTTGTAGGCAAAATTTGGCTCAGTGTGTAAACAAACATGCTCTTTGTCCTCCTTGTGCTGTGACAGTAGCTTATTAATGCTTGATTTCAAGGTTATTGTTTTAGCCTTTTCTCAGCTGTGGTTCAGTCTACTAGATTGAAACATTTCTTGTAACCCTCCCACTCCTTGCACAGAATCATGTACTAGTCTTTGTTCCTCCGTAACATTTGAATAGCATTGTCTCCAATTAGAAGGTTGTTGTATCATTTCTTACGTGTACGGAATCTAAATCCCTTACTAATTACAATCTTATTTTAGCTGAAAGCGTCAGTGGTTTTTAAGACATGCTCATGGATTTCCTTTCTTCAATTTGCATTACTTCATTCCTTTTCTATTTGCTTATTTCCCTATACTCCCTTTTCATGAATCATTTTTCAGATATTTGCAAGGAATGTTTTTTGTTTTGTCAGTAGTGCCTAAGGCAGATATGAAAAGAGGAGTCTGTCCATGTCACAATGTGATTAAAAAAAAAAAAAATTAAAAATCAGCTAACTCAACTAATAGCTATTGAATATTAGCAATGAAATTGGAGAATAATAGAAAGTCATTGTACTAGGGCAGGATCTAATCACTAGATCTCATGTGCAGCTGTTACTCACTGAGCAGTTCGTGCACGTTTGCCCAGGATTACACTCTCTCTTAACCAGATACATTCAAAACAGATAAAAATAAAAGCTATATTATTGCAGGAGACAAAGAAATTAATAGAAAGTGGAGATCTAGAAGCTTTTTGTGCTTTTATTTGTGGCTTTAGGTTGAAAACACTAACAGGTAGCATTCCATGACAAACTAAATCAGTTTCAGTCTGGGCAGCTGTGTGATCCCAGCCTCCTCTTTGCCCTCCCCACCATATGTTGCCCCTGCCTTCTTTCTTGCACCAGTGATCAACAGTTCAGGGGGCTGATTTGGCTACAGACTGCTTTTTGGGGGCTGGCCTAATTGTCATTTGCATTAGATTTCTACATTACTCAGTGTATGATCTCACAGGCATAAAAGCTGGGTACAATACAGAGGTGGCTGGGGTTGGCAAGAGAGGTAGGACCACTGGAACCTGGTTTAGATAGGCTTAATGTGCCATGGCACCAGAAAGCTCAGAGTTCATGTAACGCATAGGGAGTTTTAGTGATTTTGGATTTTCCTGTACTTTTGTTTTAATGAAATTGTTGCACAATGGACAGCAATAATGAACATGATTTATATATCAGATGAAATGTGTTTAGTCCCATATTCTGTTTGCTTCTGTTGGCACACTTAAGGTGCTACATAGTTTTAGAGCTGTGATGCTTGTGGGAAATGAGTTCTTCTTAGCTTTGGCCACAGTCATGTTTCCTTTTTCTGCCTAGTTGTGGGGATATGAGAAGATGATGTAATATTTTTAATGTATTATAGAAGGACTAAAAAACGTGTCTTGTGTCATAGAAAAGATGGAGATCACTTAGGGACATCAGTCCAGTTTCTCCTTATGAAACAAGCTGTTAGGTAAGCACTTTTTTTAACCTAAACTGTTTGTGTACTGCAAACCCTAGAAATGTGGGGTTCACAATTTGGGAGAAACTAAAACTTTCCTCCAGAAAAGATAAAGCTATAGGAGTAAGAGAGGGCATTTCCTGATAAGTTTCTCTGGGCCTAAAACATGTTTGGGTTGTGAGGGACTTGGGTTTTTGTGAAAACCGTTGGTAGGGTAAACCACGATTACATTGATTTACATTCAAGCCAGAATATTTGTTTTCAGTAGAAAATGTTAGAGAAAATGTTCCACATATGGGGACAGTGGGCTGTGAGCAGATTATGAAAGACAATTTTATTAAGAAAGTAGACAAGTCCCTGTGAGGAGTGGCTTCATGAGTATTTGGCTCTGTGCATGTGAAAAATCTAGATTGGTTTCAAAGCTGGTTTTAATAGTTCCATAATAATTTGGAAGGAGAACTCAAACTTATGTGTTTAAGTACATTCATCTCAGAATAAGAATGAAAGAGGTTTTTTACAGTAAGAACAGTCATTCATTGGAACAACCTCTACAGGGGTGTGGTAGAGTCCCTGTTGCTAGAAGCTTTCAAGATGCAACTGGACAGGGTGCTAGATAATCTCATATAGTCTCCCTTTCCTATGAAAGGTTGGGCCAGATGATTTGAGGACCCTTCTAACCTGGGCTAGTTTATGATTCTAAGTAAGCCTTTAATTCCTCTTCCTAATATGTGAAGATAATGTTGAGAATCAATATAAAAATACTGCAAAGACTGAAAAGAAAATGCACTCCATTCATACAATGGGAAGCTGAAATCCTGAAGCTGGGTCTTAAAGAGATTTCTGTCTGTCCAGATGGCCAGTTTTTGTGCAATGTACCATAAAAATATTATTATCTGATGCATGCTTCATAGGAGTGTAAAGAGTGCTTAGAGAGCTGAAGTTCAGTTGAGGTTTTTATGCAAGGCAGTGGATGGAGCTGTAGCTCCATTGCTTTCTTGATCAGTCTTTCCTAGGCTGGATTCTCCAAGACTGCATGATAGAGAAGGGTGTTGAAGATGGGGTAAGCTCCTGCTCTTTTAAAATTCAGTAGTACCAAAAAGAGACAAATTTTTCACAGAATCACAGAATGGTAGGGGTTGGAAGGGACCTCTGGAGATCATCTACTCTAACCCCCCTGTCAAAGCAGGTTCACCTAGAGCAGGTTGCACAGGACTGTGTCCAGGCAGATTTTTAATATCTCCAGAGAAGGAGACTCCACAACCTCTGGGCAGTGCTCTGTCACTCTCAAGTTAAAGATTTTCCTCATCTTCAGATGGAACTTCCTGTGTTCCAGTTTGTGCCCATTGCCCCTTGTTCTGTCGCTGACCACCACTGAAGAGAGTCTGGCCCCATCTTCTTGACACCCACTCTTCAGATATTTATAAGCATTGACAAGGTCCCCTCTCTGTCTTCTCTTCTCCAGGCTAAACAGACACAGGTGCCCAGAACTGGACACAGTATTCCAGATGTGGCCTCACTAAGGCACAGTAGAGACAGAGGATAACTTCCCACAACCTGCTGGCCACACTCTTCTTTATGCACTTCAGGATACCATTGGCCTTCTTGGCCACAAGGGCACCTTGCTGGGTCATGGTTAACGTGCTGTCCACCAGGACTCCCAGGTCCTTCTCTGCAGGGCTGCTTTCCAGCAGGTCAAACCCCAACCTGTCCTAGTGCATCGGGTTATTCTTCCCTAGATGCAGAACTCTGCACTTACCTTTTGTTGAACTCTATTATGTTCCTTTCTGCCCAGGTCTCACTGAATGGCAGCACAGCCTTCCCCGGTATCAACTACTCCTCCCGGTTTTGTATTGTCAGCACTTGCTGAGGATACACTCTGATTTTTCCCTATGATTTTTCAGGAACAGGTAAGCAGGATCCTTTGAGAGGACCAGTAAACTAGAGTTGAGTCCTCCTGAAGGAAGCAAGTAATTTGGATCCAAGTTTCACAGAGCTAAGCAAAAGTGGATGAGAACAGAGGAGGAGAAATCTCTTCTTCCATTCCTTTCAAATTTTAAATGTTGACATTTTTCTAAAACTCTGCCAAAGCCATACCTTAAAATATGAGAGTGTTTAAAAGGCAGCTAATGAAAATAGTGCTGGCAAGGCCTTTGACATCCAATTTTTAAATTCATTTTATATTTTGATTTATTATCATTCAAACCTTATTCCTTTTTTTTATTATATATTCCTTAGTACCCTTAACAGAGTAGATGCACACTTTGAATCAGATTTTATTAGTTGCTGCTGGAGTGTGTGTTCTGATATTTTTCTCAACAACCTTCAGCCTGTGACAAGCAATCTTAAAGCCAGTTCCAAGATGAAAGATCTCATTATGGTCTTTACCTCTTAGAACCTGTGTAACAACTTTGACAGAGTTCTGCATAATGAGAAATACCGAGCAAAATTTCGAAAACTAGTTGCATTTCATCTTAACAGAAAGAAGCAGGTGCTAGTTTTGCACCAGACATTCAAGCATTTGAGTATCTACCTAATACGTAGGCAACACGAACATGCAAAAACTCCTGCTTGTTTGGGTTTTGGGCAAATACCTTTCTGTTCAGGCACCTAAACTCTCTTGCCTCAGTTTATGTTGCTAAGTGTGCACGCATCCACTGACGTCTTTATAGCAAGGAAATGTTCAGCATTGGTTTTATGCCTAAATCCCATGAGACCTCATATGCAATGGTTCTCACTTGTTTCAGTTGAGGAGCTAGATCCTGCAATGTAAAGTAAGCCCTGTCCAGCCTTCAAAATGTGTCTGAAAAGAGCAGGTGGGTAGCATTTTTGTTACATCTTAGACATGTGTATAGATACACAGAATGTATTTGACACCAAACATCTGCCTGAGTTGCAGAAGATTAGGTTAAAAATCCTGCTCTGTCTGAAGATTTCTAAGTTGTCAACTTGAAGTGCTGTCTACCTTACCAGGCACCTGACAGAAAGCAAATGTCTAAGCTGGTATTGAAAATCTTAAACTTCATAAAATAGTTTGCATCACAAAGAATTGAGAAGTGCAGAGGGTATTCTCTAGCGGTGCTCTCTTGGTCCCTCCTATTCATGCTCTATCAGTTTGCAGAAAATCTTCTAATCTCTGTCTGCATTTAAAGATGACTCTGTAGTAATCACATAGTCATTTGGAATTGAAGAAACTTGGTTCCCAGTCCCTGCTCTGCTTTTGCTCCTACTGCCACTTGATACATTTTGAAAGAAATGTTTTGCCCTTTTTTGTTAAAGATTTTCAGCTTCTGATTCTGGAACAGGATTGTGATACTTCAGTGGAGAATCGATCCTTCTGTGCAATTCCAAATGAGGGGCTGGGGTAAACAACATACCTTCCATTGGTGTTGCCTGCTACCTAGTTTAGATGTCTTTCAGCTCAAAAAAAAAAAAAAAAAGCAAACTGCTAATAGTAATTTTCATTATAGGTTCTATAGAAAACTATATCACAGAATCACAGAATGTTGGGGATTGGAAGGGACCTCGAAAGATCATCTAGTCCAATCCCCCTGCCAGAGCAGGAACCTAAATGAGATTACACAGGAAGGCATCCAGGCAGGTTTTGAATGTCTCCAGAGAAGGAGACTCCACAACCTCCCTGGGGAGCCTGTCCCAGTGCTCTGTCACCCTCACTGTAAAGAAGTTTCTTCTCAAGTTTAAGCGGAACCTCCTGTGTTCCAGCTTACACCCATTGCTCCTTTTCCTACCATTGGGCATCACGGGGAAGAGCCTGGCTCCATCATCGTGACATTCACCCTTTATATATTTATAAACATTAATGAGGTCACCCTTCAGTCTCCTCTTCTCCAAACTAAAGAGACCCAGCTCCCTCAGCCTTTCCTCATAAGGGAGATGCTCCACTCCCTTAATCATCTTGGTGGCTCTGCGCTGGACTCTCTCAAGCAGTTCCCTGTCCTTCTTGAACTGTGGGGCCCAGAACTGGACACAATATTCCAGATGCGGCCTCACCAGGGCAGAGTAGAGGGGGAGGAGAACCTCTCTTGACACCTAATCTGAGAATAAAACTTCCATTGGACATACAAGTATCCCCAAATTAGGCACTATAATAGATCACAATGTGAAACAGCTTGATTTCTCTTATAAGCCTGAAGCTCACCAACTGTAAGAAGATTTAGGCATGGCCTGTCTTACAGAGTTCTTTATCATGAGAGAATTAGTATGAGGCTGCCACATCCACAACCAATAGTGGGGGGCGGGGGGCGGGGAAATCCCTCACCATAATTTAAAATCTGAAACCAACCAGAGTTGTACTGGCTTGTTTTGCAAAGAGAGGGAAGAAGGTTCACTTAAGCCAAAAACTCCATGCCCACCAGAGCCAGATATCCAAGCAATAAATTAGAATTCTAAGCTCTACAGTGTCTGTGTTTGCAGACTTTACTTAGAAATGAATACTTTTGCTGAGAGGATTGGCTGTGTTCCCAGGGACAGTACTCTCCCATTGATAATGTATACTTCTGCATTATAAAATATCAATCACATGCTTTCCAATATCTGTAGCCATTGTTTCAAAGGCCCATAGTTAAGTAATACACATTTTTTTTCTTGATTAATTAAGACTAGATGTACTATAAGGCATTTTTAAGAGGCTAGGTTGTTCAGTAGAAACAATATCATAATTCTTCTGCTTTGAAATTTGTAATTGAAAAAGTCTCTCACGGTAGATTGATCAGTATTTTAGTATATAATTTCAGTTTGCAAATGTCCTTGCATTTGAGTTTGTTACTAATGTGTGTGTATTCATGGATTTCACAGAAATGGGCACTTTTGTATTTCATAAGTTCCAGCACAACTGAGTGCTGGTAATCCAGCCATTTTGTGAACAGCCAAATTGCTTTTGTCCAGTAGTGACTAGTCAGGTCTGACATAGCAGGTTCGTACCACAGGGGTAATCTCCAAATCTTGCTTGATAGTTTACATGCTGGAATGGATTCTTCCTGTGTGGCAGTAGTTGGTTTGAGTCACTGACACTTTTTAGCACAGAGGAACCAATAACGGATGGCATTAGCAGAAATTAGTTGTGACATTTTTAAAACATATGGCTAGCAGGCGAGTTCCTACCTACAGTTACTGGAAGAACTGGTAAGAGCTGCTAGGGCCATCTGAGCTCAGAAAACACTTGTTTGGTAACTGCGCTCCCTTCACAGAAATTTTGGCACCTCATGCTTTCTCTTGTATGCAAAAGCACTAATTCTGTCTCATCCTGAAAAGATATGAAAGTTAATGGGTCATACATGGGATTCCAAAGAAAGCAGGTTAATTTATTGTCAGTTAATTTTGTCTTGTCCATTTATGTGGTTCCCATGTTTCATATCCATCTGAAACCTGACTGTCTTCCTAGAACTGTGCCTTGGTCAGTCACAGCAGTATATTTTTCATTTCTGCGGTTTGCGAGCAGGCTTCAGCCTTCTCAGTAATAGTGAGTCTTTGGTCTCTCGCCTTGCTCAAGTTTTTTATGTCATCTGGACTGAAATGCAACTGCAAACCTGGGCAGCTCTGAAAAGACCATCATATGAAGTGACATGGCACAGACACTTAGATGTCTGTTTTTACATTCTTTTAGCTTCTTCACTGCTTAACTCAATCAATGTAACACTTCTGCTTCAAACCTGCAATTAAAGTAGCGTGTGCTCAAGGTTATATAAGAAGTTGTCAAAAGCATCTAAGAGCATTAATGAATGTCCAAACCAAGCTGACACTGTTTGACACCATTTGGTTTTCATATGGTGAACGCTTTGGGAAGGCTACTCAGCTGTGCCTATCCTTGGATTGTTGCAAACAGCACAGTTGTACCATAAAGTAAACCCACGTGGCCAAATCTTGCTGATTTATACAGCATTAGTTACCAAGCTTTATCTTTGCAACAATGAGTTGGCACTGTCATGCCAATACAGATCTTTCTGGTAATCTCATATATCAACTTCCAAATTAACCTTAGGGTTCTACAACACTTTGATGCATTATGAATTTTTACATAGCCTAATGGATGGAAAGTGAAATACGTTAAGCTTGTTCTAAAGTAATTAAACTGGAAGAAAAGTTCCCAGAATTATTTCTCTGTTACTCTCCGTCATTTCCATCTCTTATTGCACACCCTTATAGAGTGATTGTCTCTAATGCTTATGCTTAAGAACAGAGTGCATTCAACATATTTTCCTTCCTTTGGACAGAATATTAACTATATATAGTGTGCAAATATTAGAAATTACGTAGTGCAGAAATTGACAGTCACTTCAGTGACTCAGATCCCTGCTCTGATGCTTTTAATCTCAATAGTCATGTTTGCATAAAGTGATGGGAAAAATAACAGCACAGTTATAGGACCACATAATATCTATACTAAGCTTCAAAATCATGTCAAAAGAACATTATGATGGTTGCAATGTCAAGCTTTCAGAAATAATAGTTTGTAAGGAAAGGGTCAGAGAGGAACTTTTTTCAGCCATAAGACAATGGAAACAGACTGAAGGTCGGTCTTCTGCTTTGCTGGGGTCAGCAGAACTGCACGCTTACAGAAGGAGTATAACAAGTGGAGGATGATATTCCCCTTAGTCCTTTTAGCAATTTGTAGGTTAGGAACTGCCTTGTCATGGTGTTTTGCAATCTGTTGTGCTGTTTGCATTATTTTTTCCTTTAATTTATGCAATCACTTTTGAATCTGTTTGTATTTTTGTCATGCACAAAACACTATGCACAGTAGCAATGTGTTCTGCAGCTTCAGTGTCTATATTTCCTCAAAATCTTTTTGATTGCTTTCTTTCTCTCTTTTCTTTCCAATCTTTCCTTTTCTCACTTGGACACAAATCTATTTCTTGAAAGATACCATTTTAACTCTAGTGTTCTTCTTTAGCTTCTCTTTTAACTGTCCTTGTGTCATCTCTTGAGAGAGGGGTATTTGGTAATCATATACATTTATACTGAGTGTCTATTAAAATGCTTTCAAGTATTCCCAGAGAAAAGATTTTTCTCTTTGGCCTTTAATTTCTCTTAGCATACATCCTTATGTTATGAAGGTCTTCTTTCTGAAATTAAATGTTACCAGAATGGACTAGTGGGATGCAGGTGTTGTTACAAAGATAGTGAGCTGGAGTACAGTGTGGTCGTCCTTACAGGGGCTTTTTGATAGTTGCAGCTTGAATCAGTACTATGCATTGCTCAAAATAAATCAAGAGTAGTTTCTTAGCTTGTGCATTCTTTAACTGGTTCATGAAACAATCACTTATGGTATGTAAAAATATATTCTCTGTATCAACAGGTTTTCTGTGCCATCAAGCTGTTCACAGTTATGATACAGACTTTAGTTGAATATGACATAATTTTCTTCCCACTGGACCGTATCAACTTCAATGCACAGGGATACCTACGTTCATGTAAACATGTGTAGAATATTTTATTTCACTATCATTTTTGTTGTGTTGTGTCTTCTTTCGCTTACTCAACACTGTTCAAGACCTAATCTGGGGACAAACTTGTTCCTTTTTTCCCTGTAATATTAACAGAGTGCTTCATGAATATTCAAGAGTAAATGTTCATGATGCTCTCAGAAAAGCATAGGAATAGCTTAGTTCCCATTTTATAGATTAAGAAATAAGATACAGGTAAGACCCAAAACATAACTTATTTTTATGTCAGTTTGTGGCACACACAATCTGTTGGTTGTTTTGGGTTTTTTAAAGAGTATTTATCACTGTGTAGCACTCAATATATGTCAGTGCCGCTATGAGTAAGATTAAATCCCAAGGGCTCAAACTAAGCCCCCAGAAAATGAGATGTATGCCTGCCCTGCCCTCTCTCATGCAGAGCAGCTTTGTGGAACATCAGTTGTGGCATCCAAATATTAAGGGAAATCTGAAGCAACTTTAAATATGACACTTTTCTTTTTCTCTTGAATCCTAGCTTTATTTGCTCTGTTCATTTTATCTTTTGTAACACATGACAGAGAAGTCCTACAGCAACAGTCTTTATGCCAAGGACCTGATCCTCCCCCTACAGCAGTACTGTCTCCTGTGCTTCATACGACCCTGTTAAAATCTAGTACTGCTTTCAGTTTGCTCTTTCATTGTTTTCACGCAGGAGTTGCCTTCTTGCCTGTGTGTTCACCATGCTTCACGTCAGCATTTATCCATGTTCACCATCAAGTCGTCATCATTTCCACTTTACGTGCATTCTGTAGTGCAAATCTTTCTGCCTCTTGTCTTGCTACCCCACGCTCTCATTCCTCAGGCTTCCATGGGTGTGCATCCAGCTAGCTACTTCAGGCTTCTGAAGTCATGGCAGCATTTCCTCCTGCAGCTTAGAGTAAGTGCCTTGAAGGGATTGGCACCAAGTCCATGATGTGATTGTTAGAACTAGAAGTGCACATGCTGCCTTCTGGCCTTGCTTTCATAGGGAACCAAGTGTGCAGCTGCATCCAGTCCAGTTATGCTTCACAAGCAGTTGCTGATATTTACATTGGAGAAATGAGACAGTACTTGTGGCCTAGAGTCCTGATTTTTGACTGGGATAGAGCTAGTTTTCTTCTTAGTAGTTAGAATAGCACTGTGTTTTGGTTTCGGTATGGGATTGTCACTGAAGTCAAAAGACTTTGTGTTTTGCTAGTCTGCAGATATAAAAGACTGAGGAGTGAAATATTAAAATTAGTAACCCAAATTGGCATTTGGATGTGCCTATGGGATATTCCATATCACATAACATTACATTCAGTGTATTAATGAGGGTCTCTCGGGCTCTTGCTCTTCTGCGAATGGACCAGGCTTGATCAGTGGATGGTGAGCAATTGCACTGTGTGTCACTCATATATATATTTTATTATTACTATTATTGCCATTATTTTGTTATTACTATTATCATCATCGTTATTGTCAGTATTATTAAGTTTTATTTTATTTCAATTATTAAATTGTTCTTATCTCAACCTACGAGTCTCTTTACCCTTACTCCTCCAATTCTCTCCTGTGTTTTCTGGAGGGAGGAGAGTAAGTGAATGGCTGTTCATTGTTTTGCTGTTAGCCAAGTGAAACCACCACATCTAGTCCCTCTGGGACACTAACATCCTCCGTGATTTCAGTGTGGTGTCACTTCTATTGAATGTATATTGTGTGTGTCCTTCACCCAGCTAATAAGATAGAATCTGCGAAGTTGTAGCCTCCTTTTATTTTGCTTTCTACATTTCTAATAGGCTGTTTGGATGAAAGTCAATCTGTGTTAAAAAGCTGCTAACTGACAAACTATTGATTTGTATCCCCTGTGCATTTCCTCAAAGACAAAGCATTTTTTCCTCACCTGGTTTTTATTTTTCCTCGGTGCACTGTGTAGATTTTTCTGCTTTTGACATTGGAGCATGTCCCTTTGTCTCTTTTAAATGTCTCTATCTTAACGTATGAAGTATCTGTGTGACCAAACCAGAGTGCTGAAGCCCTCAAACATGCATCTGACGGGGTGGTCAGAACGATAGTAAATCAAGTGTGGGACTTCAATCTGCTACAGCAGAGCTGCAGCATCTAGTTTACATGTTTACTTTTATAAAAGAAGATACTGTAAAAGTGCCTTGTTCTTTTAAGAACCTCAGACCCATGATAAGAAAGAAAATCTGAGTTTCAGTTCTAGTTTGGACTAAGAAGGTAAGAAGAAATACCCAGAGTTCCAATCTGCAACAACCATCAGCAATCTTTGTCTACCTTTAGGTTGTGTATGAGTCAGTACCTGCAGGAGTTCTAGCACATGCTAAATAAAATATCATCAAGACCAAACTAGGCACCCCAAAACTGTGGTTAGCCTTAAAACTCCTAAGAAGAAATATTTTTTCCTTACCACAAATGTATTTGTAAAGGCTTGGAGAATATGTCATGCTGCTTAGGTAGTTAGAGAATAAAATATTTTCCTTAAGTAATTGGAGAGTTGGAGAGCAAATGAGTAACTGAATGAATCTATGTGACAAATGAAATAATGAATGAGTGGGCAAAGGCAAGAGTGAAATGGCGAACTGATGATGAAGAAGGAGAGAGTGAAGGAGAGGGAGAGAGAAAGGGGGAAATGTGGTGGGCAAAATGAACTAAAAGGCAGGAATGAATCAGATGAAAGAGCAGGGCAGAAACTAAAGACTGAGTAATTAATTTAGGAAAAGATCAGAAAAGAATGCTGGCAAAAGTCGAAATGTGTTCCTGGTCAGCTTGTGACAACATAGATGAAAGGAGAGAAAAATAATTGGAATTGAGATAGACTGATCTGGAAAAAATAAAAAAGTCAAAGGCGGACCTGGTAGGATAATAGGACAGGATCAAAGGAAACAAACAGGGAAAGGTGCTGAGAGACAAGTAAGAAGAAGTAATAAAAGGAAATGGCTGCGCCACTGGCAGACCCAGGTTAGCTCTGGCTGTGCCTCTGCTTTCCCTGTATTGCCATGGTCAGGTCATCTAGTGCTCTTGGCTTTTGGTAGCCTAGAGATAATACTCGGGTTGCTCAGAGAATCATCTAATGAAAGGGCAGAAAAAAACGGATTCTGTCATGAAGGTATTGTAAAAATACAAAGCAGTAGCTTAGGACCAAATAAAACTGCCCTCTGAGGAGGCATACTGCCTCCTCACCTCTTTGCCTGCCCTGCAGGATACTTTCTCGCCTTCCAGAATTGAGATTTCTCCTTTGACAGAACCCAAAGCAGAGCTACAGATGTCCGAGGATCATGTTTTGAGAATGATTGCACAAGTGTTGTTATTGTTAGTCAGCACATTTGGAAGTGACTGTTAACAATACCAATGGTTTTAAAATATATAAATATCAGAATGAAATCATGTTGTTAAGTTAAAAAGAAAGATAAGGGTAAATGCTGCATTTTTTGATATGTATTTAGCCTTGTTCATTCATAGAATGTTGTGATTCTAATTCCTCATGTGTCAAGATGAGAAAATGTCCCTGAATTCTTGAATGTTTCATCTAGGAAGTATATAAACAAATCTAGTGCTTCATAATACTAATCCCAGTAAAGAAAAGAGTCTTTGAAGGTGGGTGGGATAAGCAGTGTGTGAGTTTACTAATCTCTCTATTATGTTTAGAATTGCTTTCTTTTACAGTAAAAACCATATGCAATTATAATTAGGCAAAGAAAGAAAGCCACAATCCAGCTTTAGTAACGCTTTTACTTATAGTATTACAGTCTTCCTTTAAGCAGTAATATGCTTTGTCGCCTGAATCAACTAAGAAAATTACTTTTCCCAATCTCTGAAGCAATTACTTTTATAGCTTCATCTAGTAAATGAGCTGCCTACTCTCCAATAATGAAGGGCAAAAAAAGATGTGGGATTTTTTTTTAAACCATTCTATCAAACTTTGATGTACACTAGTTATCTTACAGACTCTACTGAATCATCAGACTCACAAAACAGATTTATACTTGGAAAATGCTATTTAGAGGAAAGCTGAGTTCTGCTAAGGGGAAAGAATTGAACTGATCATCAGTGCTCTCATTATTCAAAGTTTTATTCAAAATAATCTATGACTATTGATATGAAATACTTTAAATAGCTTGGAAAGAAGTAAAAATTTGATTGAAAAATACTGATGTCAGAGTCAAGTCAGTGCAAAATGTAAGGATCTCTCATATTTGCTGCATCAGGAAACAAAACTGTTAAAGGAGGCATGAAACTTTTGCTACTTTCAATGAAATTATTAGAGGGTAAGGAAAAGCTGTTTGAATCTTTTTAAGTTACAATAGATTCTTCTGCCCAGACGCAATTTAATTTTTTTTTTTTTTTTTTGAAAGATAGTCTGAAATGGGAGTCCTAAAGTTTGTCCCAAACAGTAAGGATTTCTACAGCAGATATAGTACAGAAATCACTGACTTCAGAGACCAAATCCAGGTGGGAAAGTGTTACAAGTGTCTGCTTTCCTGACTTGTTCCATATAATGAACTGTAGTGTTGACTGCTTACATTTGTGGGGTACTTGTTTATCAAGTATCTACTTGGTGGCAGCATGTGTCTTCCAAGGACGTGATGGCATGGATGTGTCTTTGTTTAGAATAGACGTTTTCTAGTGGAAAATGTAAAATGTGAAATTCTCAATAACAATTAAAAATCTTAAATAAAAAGTCAAGTACACACCACATATTTTAAGAAAAAGTGAGGAGGAAAAAACTACTACGGTGCAAATAATAAAAACCCATGGGGTAACAAAGTTAATTTAATTTTAAAATTAATGTTGTTATATATTCTGCATTAGAAAAAGATATATCAGGCTTCAAATCCTGTTTCTAAACACTGGAGGTTTTTAACGTGGGCTGCACTGCATTTTGTGGTTTTCCTTATGGAATCTCAGTGCTTTGTGGATTTGTGGAAGCACTGTTATCCTGTGGGTGAAAATGAGAAAGCCATCCTTGGAAAGACCAGAGGTCTGTAGTCATATGAATTTCTTCCTTGTTTGCAAATTTGTCTAAAATTCTGTGCATAGGTTAATTAAACATACACACATGATTAATCAGCTGAGCTATGTGCTATTAATAGGGAAGCTCAGGTAGAGTGTGCCTGTGCTGTATGCATTCTGTGGGTAAAGAGGAGACCTCTTATCTCTATATGCTGTTGTATTTGTCATGGCTTGCCCACCTTGCATTAAGATGGACCTTGGGCTTTTTGTAAGCAAATCAAATTATGTTTAGCTGGGTGGGTAAGTATTACAAAGAAATGTAATTAGACCTCTCTTTTGCATCTCCTGTGACATGGGGTGATTAGATGTCTGTCTTTTCTGCTGAGTAAATCAAAAGGGTCCAGAAGGCAGTGCAGAATGCATTCACATGGGTGACAGCCATAACACTAACTCTGTGTACAGCAGGATACTTAGCTGAGAAATCAGTATTTTGATTACTTGGACTAGCAACAAAGGCCAACATTTGACATCTTTGAAGACACTGTAAGGGCATATTTAGATAAACATTATCTTGGGAACTAACTAGCTCCCAAGATGTCATTGAAGTTAAACAAGCAATTGAAATAAATTAATTCTGACCTTTCCTTTGTTCTCAACAATCTGTCATCTGGCATCCAGTGAGCAAACTTTGCACACATGAGGATCCCCTGACGGGTGCTCTCTGAATTTTCTGTGCCACTGTGGACCCCCGTGTGAGTGCATGAGAAATGTCATCTCAAGCAAATGCCAGCATTGCTCTCCTATCTGGGTTATACAAGATAAAAGGCAAATAGGTACTGGGGCTTGCCACCTTGAATTTCTGAGAGGCCGGATTTTGAGAGGAACAGAGGCTGTGGTGGCATGGAGGTACCTTTAAAGGGCAGCACTGGCATAAGCGGTTCCTGCGTCTTGTTGCACCCAGCCACAAGCCACTTGTTCCCACACTTGCCCTTGTGCCTTCAGTTGTGCTGGAAAAAATTGTTTAAAGCTACGTGGTGAGCTGGACTAGTGAATTGTTCTTTGGGTTTCGTAATGCTGGTTTCTCACTATTTCTTTTTCTTCCTGCTCTCTCCTGTCCCCACACTCAGCTCTTGGCTTCCTCAGCTGTGTGGATAGAGCAGTTTCTGGGGCTGTACTGGCTCAGATAAACTATTTTAATCCACTGAACGGCTAAAAAACAAAACAAAAAAACCACTGGTGAATGTAGAGGATATTTGTTCTCCCTAATTGTGCAGGACAGAGCCTGACAGCCTGTTACAGACTGCTGGGGAGGGAAGGGCACCAGCCGAGAAGCTGGCTCAGTGCCTGAAGGGGGCTGGGAAGTCAGCCGGCAGTGATGGAGACCTCTCTTCTCACACCCGCAACTCCATGGGGAGATCCTTGACTGCAGCCCATCTGCTCAGGGAAGCTCTCTCATATCAGCCTTTCCTTCAAGCTCCGGCCAGGCGTGGACATGTGAGCCGACTGGGGAGTGTGCCAGTGGAGATGAGCTGTGGCAGGACACAGAGGGCAGAGAGAGTTTTCTGCGTGTTTTCCGTGAACAACCAACGCTGCAGCCCTGAGTGCATGAGCCTGTCTGATGCAATTGCAGTGGCTGCTGCAGGCATCCATGTGTCTCCAAGACAGACTAGGGGGGCCCATGGAGTTCAAGTCAAAGATTCCTCTCCTGTGCACTGATTTCCTCAAAATTATCTTTGTATCAGTGACCTCAGATGGGTAAAATAAAGCAGTAAGCATTACAGTAATTTTTCATTAAAATATCTGCATCAGAAACAACCTCATTTTGCTACAGGCAGCATTAACTTTGGGGACTGGTATTGTTTTGAGAAGCTGCATATGCACATAGTTTCTGGCTGATTGTACATTGGGAGTGAGTGGGAATTTCATTCAGAAAGATGATGTTTGTCATGCAGGTAGTTTGAGTGCTACAGTGTTAGGCAGGCCAAGGTAGTGTGAACAGAAGTTGTATTGGGGTGGCTTTCTGGAGATCGCTTGGGCTCATACTAGAACATAATATCTTTCTATGATTTCATATTTCATCTGTGTGTGTGGCAGTTGTATTGTGGAGCTGCTGAAGAAAAGGGAGCAAGATATTTATTGTACACTTTGGTGTTTTTTTTTTAAATTACTATGGACTTGTACTGATGAAGAGCGCAGAATTCAGTCCTGGTAGTTTTTAAAAAGGGGAGGGTGTGTGTGTGAGGAGCAGAGGGCAATGTAAACAAAACATCTGATTCAAAGTTAAGGTATTACTATCAGAGATTTCCCTAAAAGTCCTTGAGTGTTCTCTCTTTAAAATAAGACTGAATCATTAATCCTTCTGAGGCCTGGCAGACTTTTAAATTGCATTTCAAATCTAATATTCCATACAGAACACAGAAATAGTAAATAGTCTAGTTTGTCTTTTAATCATTCAGAGATGTAGTAAAAATAACTTTGTTTTCAAGTTGTGCATTCCTCTGCTTTTGTACTCGTCCTCCTCTGAGTGCCAGCAGGTCATGCTAATGGGGCTTCTGGAACAACTCCAGACTTTTTGCAATCAGTTGAGAAAAGAGCATGAAAATTCCTGGGGAGATGATCCTCTGCATGGGTCACTGGTGCCTGCCCAGTGTGAGACAACTACTCTGCCACTTGTGAACAGGGTGTGGAAAACTCTGAATTTTTGTCTCAGTGGAATAAAAATTATTTTTATTCATGAGTATACTTTGTTCTAAGGCTTGTAATTGAAAGCAAATAAATAAAATGAAAGCGTCTTGCAAAATGCAGGGAAGGAGACCTTCACTTTATGTATCTATATGTGTGCACATCCATATCCTAGTGAGCAAATTGTATTTTAAAAAGTAAGTTTGGGACCTAGGGGTAATAAAGGATCTTTTGTTCATCTTTCTGAGTTAACGCATGATGATTAACTGTATCTATACTGATCTGAAAACTCAGTTTATCTGAAAGGTTACAGCAGGTCTATGGCATAATGGTAATGCCACATGTGCTGCCTCCCACCCCTGTGGTAGCCTCCCAGAGAGGCCGTGCAAGATGCTGTGCAGGCTGCTTGAGCACCAGCTGTGTACAAGTGTGCATGTGCTTGTGAGCTCTAGGGTTCATGGTGTGGACTGGTTAAGTCTGCTCTTGATTCTGGCTCAAGGCCACCCTGCAAAAGGTATAGATCAAAATGTGTATCTTTGTGTGCCAAGTGACTGTCAGCAGTGGAGTGAAACAAAGAGGCCACAGCTCACATTCTCAGACTCCTTTTTAAAGGTCTCATTACCCTGAGTATTTGCTTGGGAATACACCAAGTTAGGAGAGGGAAAAGAACAGTGCTGTGAGCAAAGGTTATGGACATGAGAGTGAAGGTACAGCAAGAATGGGGTAAGCAGAGGAGGGCAGCTGTTCATACTGTGGCCAGCTTGGTGGTAACATGGGGAATGGTGGCTGAAAAGTGCGCAGTGGACTGGATGTGGTGCAAGATCATTTGTCAGTTTCAGACTGCAAATTTATGTTAGTAGGTTGAGAGAGGTTCCCCTCCCCCTCTACTCTGCCCTGGTGAGGCCGCATCTGGAATATTATGTCCAGTTCTGGGCCCCACAGTTCAAGAAGGACAGGGAACTGCTTGAGAGAGTCCAGCGCAGAGCCACCAAGATGATTAAGGGAGTGGAGCATCTCCCTTATGAGGAAAGGCTGAGGGAGCTGGGTCTCTTTAGTTTGGAGAAGAGGAGACTGAAGGGTGACCTCATTAATGTTTATAAATATATAAAGGGTGAGTGTCATGAGGATGGAGCTAGACTTTTCTCAGTGACAACCAATGATAGGACAAGGGGCAGTGGGTGTAAGCTGGAACACAGGAGGTTCCACTTAAACTTGAGAAGAAACTTCTTTACAGTGAGGGCGACAGAGCACTGGGACAGGCTGCCCAGGGAGGTTGTGGAGTCTCCTTCTCTGGAGACATTCAAAACCTGCCTGGACGCCTTCCTGTGTAATCTCATCTAGGTGTTCCTGCTCCAGCAGGGGGATTGGACTAGATGATCTTTCGAGGTCCCTTCCAATCCCTAACATTCTGTGATTCTGTGATCTGTAAGCAGTGTCGCCTTCACTGGCCAAACGCATTTCATATACTAGTGCTTCCTCGAATCCTGCTGTCCCTTCTCCTTTGCAATCCCTCTACAACCTTCCCACTCGCCCATCCTGCCAACATCTCTACGTAGCTCCTGCTGCCCCAATGTGCTCCACCTTCCATCACTTGCTGTGCCTCTGCAGCCTGCACTTGACAAGCTCTGTTTTCCCAAAATGGGAAAGGAGAGGCATAGAAAAGCCCCTGTTCATCTCTTCCACCTTTACAACCCTCCCGTTCATAGCAGCACCCAGCCTGGTTCCATGACCCTTTCTCCTGGTGCTCTGCACAATGCGTGGTCCCAACACATGCCATTAGATCATGCATCTCCACTTCTCTACACCCTCTTTTCTGCTGCAGCACTGTTTCCTACTGCCAGGGCTAATGAGCTCAGGGCTCTTGCTGCTTTTCTCATCCTTACTCTGCCTGTTGTGAATCACCCATCACTGTTGCTGCAACTTCCCATATACCTCTGTCTGGCTCTCCTCTCAATCCTTAGGTCATTCCCATTTCCCCCTTTTTTTTTTTTTTTTTTCCTCTCACTGGTTTTAAAAACATTATAGTGAAAGTAAGAAAGTTGTGAAGACAGAAGGCCAATTTTAGCCGTGGTATAAGCAAATGCAGCTTCTGTTTCTTGGGCGTTATGTTTGCTAACTCCAGAGTGAGTTTAGCCTGTAACTGGCGCTGTTGAAAACTGTTGCAGGCAGAATTTGCATGTTTGCTTTCAAGGCAGCTGTGATAATAGCAGCCTAAACAGTTGCTCTTTCTGGGTCTTCTTTACAAAAAAGGTTTACATATCTACCAGAGAGGTGATTTGATTCAGTGGTGTTGCCTCTGCACCAGGACAACCTGGTAATACCCTAGATTCCTCGCAGGCGTTGGATCCAAAGCCTTCTGGTGCACCTTCTCCAGACTGTTGCATAAACATGGATCTGAAGGACGAGTGGCAACCCGGTGAGCCCCAGCCTCCTGCAGTCTCCCATAAAGAAGTCGACAGTTTTTGTAGATGCCTGGTGAGCAGCAGTAAAATCCGCAGCTAGCATATGCTGCAACACAGCTACGCCAAGATGTGCTTCTTGATGACACATGGTTTTTCATAATTGAGGGTGTATGTGTAAAGTCTCCTGCTAACTGCTTAGAGTGTTTTGACTCAAGTGTATTGAAAAGGTCCTAGCCTGAAGCTCCTGTTCTTGAAGTCAAGCTTGTCCTGTGGCCTTTATGACATTTTTAGTGGAATTATCTTGGTGGACATCTTTAGCTGCCTGGGAGCAGGCAGCTAGACCAAACAAGAGGCTAGAAATCGTAAATGTCACTTGCTTGTGCCATCCTTTTGCTTTGGGATTACTTTGGGAATGGGATTTCTTTTGATAATGGATAAAAATCAGTCTTTTTGCAATACTACTATGTTTTCTCTTTTCTTTCTCCGTTATGAGACAAAGCAAGAGGCTGAGCATAAGTCTGGTACCTCCCAGTGTCTGTGTTCCCATCACATGGAGAAGGTCCAGGCTCTCAAGGGCAGGGTCCCATCTCTGTATCCCAGAGTGCATCAGTCATCTCCCTTTTACAGAGTGAAAAACGTCCCTGCCTAGATGAAAAAGCACTCAGAGAAGTATCTGTTATTTAAAGCATGCTTTGATCCCTACAGTCGTCTTTTTTTCTTTTTTCTTGTGGAAAGAGGGCAATCTAGCCCAACCTTTAGAATGCACAATTTTATGGGATAGGCAAATCTACTTGAGTTTTAAGTGACAGCACTGGTTTTCTCCAAGATCTCACCCTGCAGTTTAATCTTCAGTGAAACAAAATTGTTAGATTTACTTTTTAAGAATCTGGCATCTATATGGGCAATCAAGCCTACAAATTGTGCCTTCTGATTGAACTCAGTAGACCCATAGCTTTGTGTAATTGAGGCTGTAGCATGATAAAGGGTTCTGTTATGGCTTCACATATTGATCAATCCAATTTAATTTCCTCATGGGACCTGGACCACACTAGGGATGATGGATTGTGTTGAAGGCCTGATAAGCCTATTTTAACAAAACATCTCAAGGGCTTCTAGAACAGAGGCAATTATCAATACTGATGCATGTTTCCTTTCATCAAAAGTTAAGGGCTCATTAATAGGCTGCACAGCAGCTGCTGCTTGCAACACATGACTTTGTTTTAATTAACTTGGAGATACTGTTTCCTCAGCTTTATGAGTTGGCTTTTTCCAGAAGGAAAAGAAATTGGGTTCCAGGTTTTGATTTTAATGGTATGTGTGATAGTAATATCTCCTGCACTACTTATATTCACTATTTTGGTAATTAAAGCCTAGATTATATTTTAGAGTGATGATAGTCCCATCCCACTGCTTACGCCTATGTCTAAACTGCCAAAAAATGCTTACAACTTTTGAATTTTGTGTTAACTTACTGACTATGTTATTTTTAATGTTAATAATACTGGTTAAATAGTCTCTTCTTGTAACTTTGGCAATCAGCGTTTTTGTTCGGCACTGGATGTTTAAAAAATGGTTTTAAACTGTGTTTATTTTAGGCTTTCAGTTATGAGAAGGAAGCTCATTGTTGCTTCCAACTGTTTTACCTTTCTCACACAAAAATCCTAATATTTCATTTATGACCTATTTGATGTAGGGGTATTGTGGGTGTTAAATTCATACTGCTATTTAAGGCTGCAAATTGGATGTAAGGAAGGAAAACACGATCCAGGTAAACTGTTATATTAAACTTGAGTTTAAACACAGTTTTCAGATAAGCAGCTAGGATTTTAGAATATAGAATATATATTATAGAATTGTTTTTCTTAGCTAATAGGAGGAGTTGCTTTTGGTTTTTTATTAATCAGAAAACAATTTAAACCATTTAACACCTGCTATAGTGTTTTCTGATTTTTTTTTCATTTCACACACATTGTCTCATTAATTAGCACAGTTCTGCTCATTAATGCATGAATTGAAAGTCAGCAGCAACGTGTTCCAAAGAATATTAGAAAATACCTTTGTTTCTAAGCATAGCTGAATGTGGATGAGTGATACCTAGAAAAAAATTGAAAGGTAACGGAGTTGTACAATGAACTAAATTCTGTCACTTGCTCAAAATCCTATGTTGTATGTTTGGTGCTTCATGAAAAGTGTCACCTTACCTGATTTTTCTTCTTTGCTTGATGTCTGAACTTCTAGAATCATTCATTAAAGTAAGAATTACAGTTTTCATAAATATGTAGCACTGGTAACTTTTGCTTAAAATTGCAAGTAAAGCATTTTTTAGAAGATCACAAATAGGAAGTTAGATTAAAAGAAATATATTTTAGTTCTCTAGGTATCTTAGAATTCTTTTGAAGTTGTGACTCATATCCAACCATTCCTGGAATTCATGGTACTGAAGAGCCCATGAATGTTTAATGGAAGATGGCTGATAGCATTACTGCCCTCCAAGCTACTGTTTGCTCTCACTTCTCTTACCCAGTTACTACCATGACTAAAATGTGAAGATAAGTGGGTTACTTCAAATTACCTTCAGCAATGATTAATTCAGATTCATTACCTAATTTTACAAACACTGGATCACTTGAAGAACAATAATAGCATGAGTATTCCCTTAAACTCACCTAATATTAAGCAAATTTTGAATTTAGTTCTGCAAATATACTGATGGGGCCAATTCAGACATTCCTACTGATGTGTTGGAGCCAACGTGCTTTTACCCAATAAGCAGCTCCTTTCATTTCAGTGGCCTATAATCCTTATTAAGACTGTGCAATTCAGAGCGGTAGGTTGTATGTCACAGATTAGCAGGTTTAAGAGTGGTTTCAGCATACTTTTGGCCTTTGCTTACTTCCTCACTCCTTAATTCTCCACCCATGTTCTTCTTGTCAGGGTCTGTTGCACACAACAGCCCACTGTACGCTACCTGCTCAAACCATTGCACAGGAACAGAGTCTGCTTTCCAGGAAGGGTTTGTAATTGGGTTCATATTTTAAAGGTCATTACTATAATATGTAGCAGGTTTGAATTACAAAATAAACTGGGTTTAGGAACATACAGTGCTGGAAAAAAATAGCAATTATTTTGTTCTAAAATGGAAGAAAATTAAGTAAACAGTATAATGCATGGGAATGTTCCCTATACCTGCTTTTAATTAAGGTCTTAAACAGTGGGACAGTAACACTGTTCATCATTGATTTTAAACCTTAATGGTACGTTTAATTACATCCCTCACTAGTTTTGGAAGCTGAGACCCTGAAATGTGAAGTTGTTTCTCTTTTTAATAATGTAAATTGTGTTATTTTAAACAACACTATTTATTATTTTATCCTTAAATCTCTAGGTGCTGAAGTGTTGTATATGAACATGTCAGCATATAATGAAGGTCGGCTTCAGTCATCTTTCTGGATTGTTGATAAACAACACGTGTACATCGGCAGTGCCAGCCTAGACTGGAGATCGCTGGGACAGGTAATTTAATTGAAAAAGTAATCCTATACACTTTGAAGTTATGATGAAGAAAAAAAGTAATGTTTTGAGGCCAGCAAGTGAAGATGGATAGCTTTCTTTTTTTCTGATAGTTTGCTGGCAGAAATGGCAGCATTAAAAACTGTGCTGCCGTGGTTTTGATGACTCTTCTGTGCTGGCAAAAGTATATTACTATAAATTTTACTTCTTTGCATTGGAATCTCTATCCTCAGCAGTTGTGTTTTTGGTTAAATTTTAAAAATATGGTTGCCTTTATTGATTTCTGTGATTATTTTGTTGTTTGAAGATTTTAAGTTCTAGTTTACTTATTTAAAAAAATAAAAGTGAGCAAATCTGTTGGGAAAACAAACCACAATGGAAGCTCCCTGGTAATCTTGTATACATGACTTAGTCCTCATCTGCCGTTTAAACAAGGAAAAGCAAAATTTGGAAGTACTTCCAAATGGATGAGTAGGTATTATTCTTAAATACCCACCACCTCTGGCGAGGAAGAGATTTATGGGTACAGAAAGTCAAATAGCATAAAGTTATTAAAGGTTGTATATATTGGAGAGAATTCCATATTTTGATTCCTCATAAACAAGAGAGTTGAAGGATGTACAGTAAGGCCTCTGCCAACAACCAGTGCTGAGGACTGTACAGTCTATGACCATTTTGAAGAAATAATTCAGCAGTAATGCAGCTTATGTGTCTTCTTGTAGGTATCTGTACCTCTTTTTTTCTTTCCCCAACAGTTTCAGGATTATTAAAGGCTGTAATCATCATTTTTGCTACATGTCACTGACTGTGTGAGGCTGCTGTGGGTCGTATTTAGGGAATGGAACCTGTGCTTTTAGTTCTCAGTAATTGAAACGTACAACAAAGGGGAAAAAAGAAGCAGTCCTAGGTAGTTACTAGTTGCAGTAAGAAAACTTACTTTCTAAATATGAGCAGAATCTCAGAAACACATAAACAATTTTGAACATAGGTTCTAATAATGTTATAAAGAAGGTGTGTGTTGTGTTGAAGTTTTGAAGGTTTGTTCTGAGCAAAGAGGCTGAAGGTTTAATAAAAACAAAACAACCATTTTAGTAAAGAAGAGAGTGAAGTAAATACATTTTGTTGTTCCTATATGTATTAATTTATTTAAAAGGTAACCTTTTAAATATTTACAAAGGAATCTGGAAAATGTAGAAAAAAGGATTTTTTTTAGCAAACCAGAGAAAGTCTTGGCCAAGAGCATGTTGTATTTTTAGTCAATGTAAGAACATATAGTTTGGGCTTTTGGACAGTTTAGAGATTTTAAGTATATACATTGTCTGTGCCTCATGAGCAAAACTGTTTGTATGTCATAAAAAAGCTCTTCGTGGAACTATTTAGCTCATAAATGCCTTATGCTTTGAAGCCCCTTCTAATTGGAGTTTTGAGTAATGGTGAAAATAATAAATATAAAGAAGCACATCTACCACACAGATTAGTTGAACATATTTTAATGATTGTGTTTATGACCTTCATCACAGATGCTAAAATTCCACCCCTCCTCACCTCCCAGCCTAAATGGGTAAGGACTGAGTTTAACTGGGAAATAGTGGAGCAGATAGTACCAGGGTTGTCCATACCCATGCCCTTGCACTTGTGCTGCCTGCAGTAGCCAGGTAGGTCTGCAGTTTTGCAGTGGAAGGCAGGGAACTTGCTGCAGATGCCACTGCACATGTTGTTACATCCTGGTTTACCTGCAGGGAAAGGTCTATGAAAAAGTAAACTGGGCTGCCAATTACACATATGGTCTCTTTAAAGGCTCATCTGACTTTTAGAGTAACAGAATCGTGGTTATTGAATCAGCAAACCACTTCGGACAGCATTACTAGACCTTGACAGCAAAACATATGGTACTTTGGCCTATCAAGCACAGCAGTTGTCTTCTCACTCAAACAAAACATCCAGTATGAGTCAGTCACCTTGTAGCTAACAATGTCTCGTTATTCAGCAGCACAGTTCCAGTGTAAATTATGTGAGTGCATCCAGTTTTGCATCTAGTAATATCTAAAATGCAATGAAAAGCTTAAGATTTTAACTGTACGTGGTTGTCATATCTTTTCACGTGCCTTCCTCTGTATTTTCTACATGCCTGTTCATTGCTTCCGCTCTACTGAACCTTTGCACGCATTCAGGCCAGTACGCTACAGGATTCATATGGGAGCACCTACCTGCTTTGCTGGCATGGCAGTTACACTAGAGATGCAGCAGGTCTCTGCAGTATTTTACCTTGGGCTATAGTCCCAGAGCCTTCCTACCTCTTGCTTGCTAGGGGCCTAAAGATGTAGAAACGTTTCTGTAATGCAATAGTACAGAGCATTTAACATATAGCAGCTCGGCAGACTAGAGAATATTTATGCAAGGTTACTGTGGTAGATATAACTGGATTTTATTGCTATTTTGTCCCTTTATGGAGGAACTGGGAAAAACAAAGTCTGTTAGTATCATTCTTCTCTTGGGAGCCTGAGTCTAAAGCTGAAATAGCAATATAACTTTTAACAGCTCCTTAGAAAACAACATCAGGACTTATGTGTCCAAAGGTGTCAGCTCTGTTTTTATAGTCTTTGTGAAGAATTCTTCTTTTTACATTTATAAGCTGGAGACTAGAAATCAGTCTCATATGAGGCTTACTGAGTTTTGATGCCATTTTCTTGACTTGCTAGCACTGACAAGAAGCAATACTAGTATTTCCTTTAAAAGTAAATGTCCTGCATCAGAGAGAGATTTTCCTATGCTGCATATATTACTTAGGGAATAAGCTTTAATGTTGCATATATCCTCGTGCCTTTGCTGTCAAAGTTTTAATACTTGCCGGAGTCTCATCTTAGAAATTATGGGCAAGGCTGATGGTAAAGTCTATTGCTAAGCCTGATCATTACTTTTCAAGTAAAATTATGTTTCAGGTAGGTTGCAAGTTTTCCAAAACTCTAAGAATTTTGTCTGAAATCATCTGTGCCTGCTATCTGCTTCAGTCTGAAATCAAACTCCACAGGCAAATGAAAAATACTTCTTAGACTCCCTAAAAAAAGGATTTAACAAAAATAGATGTTTTTCTTTCATAGTGAGATATTTTGATCTTTTCTTTGAACAGATGTAGATTTTGTGTCAGAGGTGCATCTTCTGTTGTTAGCAATATATGGCAAATATTGCCTGATTACATAACTCATTGAAAATTATGGGTTATGAACAGCCAGGGGTTTTATCACCTTCTTAGACAGGTACCATTTAGATACCTGTCTTAGATATAGTAAACTGTGTTAAATTTTATCAGTGAAATAATGTTTCTACCAGTCTAGTTTCTTTCTGGTACATTTTTGTAAACTGATAAAATGGTGCAAAAAAAGTATAAACAAGTCTTTCAGGTTTACCAGCTTAATGAAGACTTCAGGAGAGATGGTCTCTTGTTCGTTGTGGTGCCATTCTGCCTTCAAAATATTATTTGGGAGGTACTAGAAGAGGAAAATTATGAAGATAAAATTTTAAATCACACTTTGAACTTTTTATTTCATATAGGAGATCTATGTGATCAGCTGTACAACTTCCACTCTCTACATTACTGACATGATAAAGTATTTTCCCAGAGTTCCCAGGCTCTCACCTGCTAAGAAGTTTGTCTTGTAACCACTGAACAAGCCAAGCAATATCTTTGGGCCATAGCTGTGCAACCTACTTAAGTATATGCTTAAGATACTGAAATGTTGAAATCTGTTTTTATTCAGAAAAATATGTGCATCTATGTTAAAACAGAAAATAAATTTTTAAAAAGATTCACTCAAACATGCCTAAAATTAGGTACATATACTGATTAATTTTTGCCTGTGGTTTGAACTAGTAACAATTGAGATGGCCGTGGTGCTGTATTGTTTTCTAGTTCCTTGACCAAGTAGCTCATTAATGTACTTAAATAAAAGAAACTAGTTATATAAAAATTGTTATAATACATGATATTAATGCAGAGCAAGAGCTAACAAAGTGTCATATATTTCTTTTGTTCCATGAATCCCTCCAAAAGTTTCAGCAAAGCTTGAAAATGCATTTAGCTCCTTAATTCTGTTAAGGAATGTGAGGTTTGTAGTACAATAAATACTTCTAGTGCTCTTCATGCTAACACCATTTTTGGAAAAGTTTTATTCACACATGAATAACTGAATCCAGTGGGCAAACAACTATAATGGATTAGTTGAACCACTTCAGAAAAATACATTTATGTGCAACAAATAATCAGCGCTTGGAAAATTCTATTACTAAAAATTATTGAAACAAGTAAAGTTAATCCAGTTGTCTTCACTGAAGTGTAATCAGGCTAATATTAAATACTCTTGTAGGCAAAAAAAATAGCTTAAATCATGAACACTAACAGGTAGCAGGTAGCTGGATGTATGTGTGGGGTTAGCATCCAAATCTGAACATTCAAGGTCTCAAGCAGAAGCCTGCTGCTTGTTCCCTGTAACTGGTGGAGTCTGACTGTAAACACCTGGACTAAATGAAAGTGGCATGTCCAGAGTCCTCCACTTACTGAAGAGACATGAGACAGAACAAGCAGTTAGGAGGCTGCTCACACCTTGTGCTTATGCACGGAAACTGTTTAGGTTGGGGGAAAAGTGAGTGTAGGCGTGCCAAAAAATAAGGGGTTGCCAGAAAGAAGTGGTCTTGGAAAAAGAAGGAGACATGAGCAGAACAAGGTGAAGTTCCTGGCTGGAGGAAAGATCCTGTAAGTAAGGGAGATTCTGGAGATCAGGGAATTGTGAGGAGATGGAAGCCAGAGGATGCACCAGGGGCACTGGCTGGTGATGCCTGAGACAGGTATGGATAAGCAGCAGGGATGGACCTGACTTCCTGCCCAAGCATCCAGGGCCAGCAGCCACCTCCCTGCAGGGATGGAAGGAAGATGTGAAAGACAATAAAGTAGTTGCAAAAGCTCTCATCTGGGTTCTTAAACAAACCCCAATATCCAGACCCACTGTGGGTAGTCATTTATTCTATCTTGCCTGTGACATCTTAAAAGCATTATCTCAAAAAGTCCTACTTAAATTTTGTCTCTGCTGATGTCGAGGAAAAGTTCCTAAGCAGACCCATGATTTTTCTCTCTTAATTAGCTGTGTAAAAACTGCTTGCAGAGGATTTTTCTTTTTAAGATGCCTCTTTTTTTAAGATGGTCCATATATTTTCTGGATTGTTCGTTCTTCTGATTGTTTTAAATTCAGACCAGTTTAAGCTGAATGACTGTAAGATGTAATTTTTTAAGGGCAAAAAACAACTAGGCTGTAAAATGTAATTTTTTTAAGGATGAAAAACCTACTAGGCTGTAAAACATACTTCCTTTAAGGACAAAAAACCAACCATGTGAACTTGCTCTTGTTTTCCTACTTATTTTATGTCTCCGATGGATTATTTGTGTGATTTGTTTCACCAATACAAAGTAAGATTTCAGAAAAGCATTTGGTTCCTCTTCATCTTAAAAATCCATCAGAAGGAGAACTGGAAAAAAAAATACCTGATGTCTTCATCTATGAATTTTTTTGACCTTGCTTCATGAGTTTGGGCAGTATTTTGAATAGCAGAAGTTTATCTAATCTCTGTTGCAAAGGATTGAAGATTTGTTCTTGCTGACGCTCAGCAGTGCCTTGGAGCACTTCTAAAGTGTCTCGTGTGACAGCTGGGTATCTGACAGGACTACTAAACAATAGTATTTCCTTTTCAGGCAGTTTCCTCTCCATCCTCCTCTTACTCTCTTGTTAGAAGTTTGAAACTGCTGATTGTATCTACATAATTTAAGGTAATTAGAAAATTATATAAACTGTCCCAACACTGTTTATCGGGTTGGAAACAGTGACCTCTTTTATCTAAGGAGTTAGGTTTTTACTTGACGCACCTAGAATGTTAAATAAGTGTACGAGAGGGACAAAATACTGTAGAAGGTGAGATGTGTGACAGTGCGTGAATGAGAAACTCTGTGGAATACATTTTCATTAAGATTATTATTATTATGTAAAATGTACCTGTCTCTTTAAGATTGACTCCTACAGTATATGAAAGTTGTAGTAACTGTGATTTATCAATTACATTTAAAGAATAAGAAATAAGTTGCCTAATGCATTTATTCTATTAATAATTCGGTTTAATCAACAGTCAAATTGCCTGAGGTGTTGAGAGCTAGGAGTAGTAATTATTAAAAAAAGGTTTACTAAGCATCTGTAGATACAGGAGATAAAATTATGCTTTTTATGATAAATATGAATAATCTAGTGCATACTTACAGTGAAAGTATATTGTATTCTGAATTTTCAGAAATTAAGAACCCTATAGTTATTAGGGGGGAAAAAAAACCACCACCAACAACAACAAAAAACAAGAAAGAAAAACCCACAAGAAAAAACCCAGTCAGTCAAAAGATATACTTTTTGTGTGTGCCAGTTTTAAGTAAAAACTGATGAGCCAATATTTTATTTGTTTTAGTATGAATTAGTTTTTTGGACTTAGCTATAGGAAGGCTTGCAGCAGGACAGCTCCAGGACCTCTTGGAATGTTGCTTCATGTCTTGCCTGTTAATCACCAGATAGGACAGAACTTTATTGGGAGATACTGAGGGTTTCATTTAGTTGTTCAAGCTCTCCTCTTTATCACATAGAAAAAAGGAGACAAAAGCAGCAGTTAGAATTCTTTTCTACCACGTTCTCCTCATCTTGTCTTTTGTGACAAAAAGACTGATAAAACCTAATGTCTTTTTGTTCCTACTCTGAGATGTGACAAAAATTGGGAGATGAATAAGGTATCTCGGGTACTGAGAACTGCATCTAAAAGGGCAGTTTTGCTGCAATTTGAGATTGTGGGAGTATTGGAGGAGCAACCCTTTGATTGCTTGTAGCAGGTAAAATCAATTGGAAGCAATTCATGTGGTTCTTTACTCAAAAGTCTCATTCCAATTATATTGAGGAGACTCATGTGGAGGAGTCACAGCTCGAAGGCTGCACTTAAGAGAGTGACAAAATTAATCCTGGGATTATTCCTTCTTCTCTTGATATCCATTTCTGGGGATATAGATACAAATCAAAACTTTTCCAAAATTCAGGAAGCTCTAGAATGCTGCCAGGAGCAAATGCAACCTGTGCTTCTTTTTATGTGTCTCTGTCAGGAAAAGGAGAATGATTACTCTTCGAAGTATATCCTTGAACACTGTAGTTTCTATTTATTTGTGTGATCAAAATTGTCCTCCCATAAAAAACAATATGTAATAAATACTGGACTTCTATATACCTCAGACTACATCACGATGATCTAATTTTTTTCCAATTTCCCAAGCATCTTACTATAGTGGAGCCACCTCTCCAAACTGAGCACTGAGACAGGATCTGCACATTTGCAGTTTCTGTTAACGGCAGTTGCATCCTATCTTAACAGAGCTGCATAAAGCAGAAAGCACACTATAATCAGTCAGTCATTTTTTTGAACTTTTATCTAAATGAGTCTCTTGAAGTTATGTAATGGTGCATCTGGTCCTTTTGAGATAAGATGCTTTGTCTGACAGTTAGTGGAATTACATCTTTTTGCTTGAGCAAAAGTTATATTGAGAGTTTCCATTTGATCTAATGTTCTAGTATGAACTAGTCATGTCCCTAATGTGCACTTTAGACTGTTGACAATCCTTGCCATCTTCTTCTAATAATTTGCTTAATTTTCTTACTGTCCCTGCAGTGTTCAGTATCATATCACTATTAGTAAATTGAGTACAGTCTCAAGTGTCCTATAACATGAAATAAGGCTCTTTCAACTTAGTCATCCAGCAAGGTTCAGCCAAGCTCAGATGGGTAAATGTTAGACTGAAAGTACAAGCAACATAATAACAGTATATTTTCTATATAAATTCATATTTCTGAGTCAAATAATCTCTTATATATGACAGAGAATATCTGCTTCTAAAAAGTTGTGACATATTGTTAGCCACATGATCCAATCCTTAAAAATACTTGTGCTGCTAATCTGATTTATTTCAATGGTATTATTTCCAGAACTAGTTAATATTATACAGGTAACATAAAAGTGCAACCCAGATCTTCAAACATCTACGCTACCTGTGCAGAAAACAGGTCTGAATCGATATTACAGAGCTGTATTGACAGTTAAATACCCTTTTTGTGTTTTTATTTCTTTCTAGTGTAGAAAGCTAGCTGGCTTGTCAAAACTCTGCTGTGATGCTCTTACAACTTGTCCTTCAAAAGACATACTGAAAATGTATTTATTATTTTCACTAAGAGCTTTTGGCTAGGGCCTCCATCTTTGACCAAATCTAAAGCAGTTTGATGACTGTTACTTATCTTCAAAATAGCAGCTTTTCTTTTTTCTTTCCCTTTTTTTTTT
>NW_010290319.1:3994-30206 GCF_000700745.2 Antrostomus carolinensis | reverse complement strand
TTGTTTAATCTAGAGAAGAGGAGGCTGAAGGCAGATCTAATTGCTGTCTTCAACTACCTGAAAGGAGGCTGTAGGGAGACAGTTGCGTGTCTTTTCTCCCAGGTAACTAGTGACAGAAAAAGAGGCAATGGCCTCAGTTTGCACCAGGGGAGGTGCAGATTGGATGTCAGGAAAAATTTCTTCACTGAAAAGGTTATCAGGCACTGGAACAGACTGCCCAGAGAGGTGGTTGAGTCACCATCCCTGGGGGCATTTAAAAGACAGTAGATGAGGTTCTCGGAGATACGGTTTAGTAGTGGATAGGTACGGTTGGACTTGATGATCTCAAAGGTCTTTTTCAACCAAATGATTCTATGATTCTATTCTACGATTCTTATGTTTCACCTCCCTTCCTACCTTCTGACTCTTTCTCCAGCCTTAGTGAGCTACTCCACCCATCCATCCAACCCATGTGCATCCTGCTTTGCCTAAACCCTGGCCAAACCAAAACTGAAGTACTCTTTAGATATTCCCTCCTATTCTGCTGTATACACCCTGATCTGACCAGATCTATGACACTGATGAGATCTGGAGCAGGGGAAACATCCTCCAAGTGCAATAAGGGTGGAGATGGCACACAATTGCAGAACCCTTGCTAAAAGATACACTCCCTTTAACCTTAAAATGCTTACTGCTTTCCTTCAGAATATTTTTCTGAGCCCCTAAGAGAATTACGGGTGGAGATACACTTTGCTATGTTGAGAAATTCAGTAATAATTTTGTTTGCAAAACTATCAGTTGCAAGTGTGGCTAGTTAACAGCTTGACATTCCCTCGGAGAAGCTACTAAGCAGAAGAACAAGAGGAGATGGTATATATGCTCTCTCATATATACTTAACACTTAAAAAAGTTTATGTATTAAGTGATGGGCAGAGGGAAATAAAGGAGAAAAGGTAGTAATTCATTAAACAGTACTTTCTAACTGAATAGTCTGAGTTCTAAGTATGCATTTAGATTTAGAGAACAGATTCCATAAAATATTTTGAGAATATTGCTACACATGCACTATGACTCATGTTTCAAGGATTTTTTGGGGTGGGTTTTGTTCTGGGTGTTTTTTTTACATTTGGTAGTGGTGTTATTACAGGTATTACTTATTTGTTCATGAATGATTCATGATCCATGATACCACTTGCAGTCAATTATTACTGCTTGGTGTCTTCTCTATTCCTGAACTCAGCAACCAAAACTTAAACTGATTTAAACTGCTATTACATATTTAACATTTTTAAGTATAGAAACAACAAAACATCTGCTGTTCATGGTTCACTATATTTTGAAGTCCCCAAGGGATAGATTGGGAACATATAAAAAGTTATTAGTTGTTAACTGTGAAGCTGCATTATTACTGTACAGATTATTAGTGTGTGAAGTGCTGGGATCAAAGGAAGAGTCATCTGCTGGATGTAAAGGTAATTATTTTCATTCCCACTCAAAAAAAAAAAAAAAAATTAAAAAATCAACTCTCAAACTCAGAAGTATCTCTGGCATCACACTGACCAGAAATTTGCGCTGCTCTGGCATTTTTAACATTGAATGAATGGGCTAGGGACGCTAAACCGTTTAGAACTGAACAATCTCATTTTATGGCCTGAGAAAAAATGACATAACTTAAAAGCATTTTGACATGCAAATAAAATTCCATGTTCTGTGTCAGCTAATTGGGGTTTATAGGAATGATCTTCTCTCAATGCAGCTACTTAAGTTTTTTTCTTAGGGTAGCAGGTTTTCCAGGAAGTTTGGTTTCTTTTGTATTTTTACCTGCTTCGTACATGAATTAATATAATTTTTAAATACCTGGAAAGAAAAATCAGAAGAAAAGAACTCCGACAAAAAGGTATGCTATCCCCTGCTCTATACTCAAAAATACAGAATTTCCTGACAGCTACCATTTTTCTTAAGAAGAAGGATAAGAAGGATATATTACAGGCTGATCTCAGTGACATTTTAATGTACTATTTGACAATTCTTTTATTCTCCCATAGAAAAGAATAATCTTGTACAGTTGGAATAGTTCGATCTAATGACAAAAAAGTTTTTTTTGTATTGTACCTCTGTATATTTTGTGTGGCTTTTTTTTCCTATAACAATAGCCTTATGAGAACATTGCAATTTAGACAACTAAACTTAAAGCAAGTACTTTACAACCCTTTATATTGAGGACATGTTTGTCCTTGTATTTGATATAAAAGTAGCTTATCCTTTGTATGTTAAATATTTATCCTATTTTTTTAAAATAGGTAACCTATACAAAATAATAAATGTAAAACACTATTACATTAGAGACCTCACCTCCCTGTGCTCAACCCATGTGCAATTCTGAAATGCCTACTTTCTTGGTCATAAGAGTAAATGTGCCTTTGCCTCTCTTGGTGATCAAACTACTTGTAATTGGTAACTTCTGGGTTGTCCACGTTCTTTTTCACACCAGTCTTAGATTAATTCAATATCACATACTCTTTCATGCTATCTTTCCATATAGATAGGCAAGGATTATATACAAAGAACTTCAAGTCAATAATCCAAAACAGCAAACTTAAAAATCTATTTTTTCTTTCTTTTTTAAAAATAAAAAGGGAAAATAAAAAATGTACACTGTTTAAGCAAGCTTTATAAAAAATTATCTAGAAAAGTGTGCAAAAACTTGTTACAGAACTGTGAATGTTAACTGTCTCAAAGCATTGCTCACTTAGACTCCCTCCCTTCAGACAGTGTCAGCAGTCTTTTTCTGACCACACCTGTCCCACAGGAGTCTCCAGTGGAGTAGTGATGTTATGTTTTGGTCTCAATTTATGAAAAAAAAAAAGCACCCTTTCATCTGCTTGGGGGGCGTATAAAAGACATTTCCAGTGAAGTGAGTTTTCATTAAAATGCATCCTTTCCCTATAACTTCATTTCCTTGAGATACCTCCAAACTCCTTCTCCCACCTCCCTTCTGTGCTACATGTTTATGTATTTCGTAAGAAGTTCTAAGATTTGGACACTGTTTTGTCTGTCTCCTGTTTCACAGTCTTAACAAGCCTCTCCTCTTAGCCCATAACCCAGAGCCTAGCCTCTTGAATTAAATGAGTCAGCAGCTTCCAGCAAAATGTTTGCAGAGTATTCTAGGTCTCCACCAAAAGGCAAACTATATGCACCACACGGAGAAACAACTATTAAAAGAAAAAATTAAAAAATTCAAATAGAGTCATCACCTACTTCCATGTAAACTCACTGAATATTTGAAACAATTTTGTGAACCTTCTCATTTTTAGAACTCAGATTAATACAGCTGTACTGCTGCAATATTTTACCTGCTGCCAGGGTACATATAAGCTAGTGATAAACCATGCAGAGAAACTGCCAACTGTAAGCAAACTTGACGTCTAGCACCAATGGAGAAAAACAGTTAATGACCAACTATGTAACTTCTCATTACAAGAAGCCAAGGATTTGTACTGAACCATTCATGATTAATCCATAATAACTTTTAACTATAAAAATTGCAATTGTTTAGGTATTTTAAATACATAAAACCAATCTGGATCAATAACTAAATGAATAAATTACGATTTGACTGCAGGGAAAAGGGAGAGGGAAAAACATTACGAAGATGGGTATACAAAACAACTTTTATCCACAGACATACAGGCATTAAAAAAAATAAACCAAAAAACCCCAAGGAACCAAAAAAACCCCCACGCACCACATTAAAACTCCAATTTTTTAATTTCTGACAGGTACGTGACCCTCTTCTTCCTCTCCAGGACTATAATTACATATTGTACATATTGGGCAGAGCAATCTAGAAGAAGAATAGGACACAAAAATAACAACTGTACTGCTGAAACAGTTCTGCTTGACCAAGACAATTGCTAGTACCTGAGGAACACAAAAAGAAAGGAATTTTGCTGCCAGGAAACATATTTGCCTGTGGAGTAATTAAAAGAAGCAATGGAAGTACTATTACTCTCAACTTCATCCCACTGATGAAGTGACAGACTAGATAACCTAATATATCCCTTCTGCCTTTAGATTACATTAATTTACTATAATGCCCTTATTTCTAGAAGGAATTATCCCACATTACAAGTACTTAGATGACACTAATTGGTATAATTGGCTGACTGTTATAATTGACATTACTGAAACCTACTGGGTCAATACACATGGTTGGAGTGTTGAAAACTCTGGGTAGAAATTAGCAACCAGAATTCTAGTTAAGAAAAATAGTGCAGAGCAAAAGAAGGTTAGGAAGATAAAATTAGTTTAAAATAATTCTAGAGCTGAAGAAATCTTAAAGGCCTGCAGGCCAGTTTGATAGCTAATAAAAATGAACATGCTGAAAAAAGAATATTTACAGATGTTGTCTACAAAACAAACCCAAAAAACAATCAAAAACTAAAACAAAAAAGTGCAATACTTTCAAATTATCTGTTAATAAGATCTTAATTAGAAAAAAAAGAAATTGTATTGAGAGTTCTAATGCAAGCAAAGTTTAAGGAGCATCATATGATCTTTTAACACCACTGATATTGCATCCAACACAAAGGAAGTATTTTGGACTTCACTGTGAGAGATGAAGTTTAGTTGTTTACTGAATTGTGAGTGACTGTTTAGACACCACCAATTACAAACCAAAATAAAAGAGAAAATAAGAGCAAACTGGCTCACAACCATGTGAAAACAGTGTGACATTTGAGCTAGTTTTCCAATACTGATAAAAATTATAGAAGGACTGTAGAATTATTACAAAACTGAGAATACTAAAATGCAAAGAAACTGTGATTGCAATTGAAAGTCCTTAAAGACAGCAGTTTAGCTGACCCAAAATCACAATTCTGCAACACAGAAAAAGGACAATACTGGTAGAAAACCCAGCCAGATTCACTGTCAAAGCCAAGACAGCAACTAGAAATGAAAAACTACATATAACAATGAGAGAGATGAACAAATAAATAAATATTTCTCTCTCTTTGGCAAACCTCAAAAATGTCTTATCATACTACACAAAAACATTGTAGCATTGTTCAGGCCATCAGATGCCAAGGATGTTGTTAGACTTCATGTAATGGAATAACAAATACATTTTCATCTGTAAACTTCTATTTAAATTTCTAAAAGGCTTAGTTGAGACACTCTCTGTCTCGTCGTCTTTCAATTTATCGTATGAATATTAGAAGACTGAGAATATCATGCCAGTCTTTGCAAAGTGAATTTAGGATTATCCAGGGGTTTTATTGGCCAGTTAGCTTGGTATCAAAGAAATACTAAATACAAGAAAAAAAAGAGAGCGAGAGAAAAAAGGTATTTTGTAAAAAATAAGTGGTGAAGTTTCAATTATTAAAGGAGTTTATGGAAAACAGGTCTTATCTTAACAAGTGGCCATTTCACAGGTAGCACAGAAGTGAGACAAAAAGCTGCTCAGCTACTGGAGAAAATATGTATAGAGTGCAAGACTGACTATTATATCTTTCCAAGTAAAAAAAAAAAAAAAAAGAGAAGATAAACAATGCAAGTCTACAAATTAAATGAGAGGAAATAATACTGAGAATCGAGAAGGACTCAATCTTAGCAGAAAAAAGCAAGAAAACATACTTGCTGGAACCGAATTGGGCACAAATGTTTCACAGGAGGCATACCTAATCACAAAAAAAAACTACCAAAAGCAGCAGTAGATTCTCCACATTTTCTTGTCTTTGCATCAAGATAGCCACTTCTCTAAAATATTCTGCAGCTGAACACATATTCTGCCTTCAAAAAAAGACGGATTCCTAGGCTTACAGTAAGGGTAAGTAGAACAAACCATGGTATACAGAAGGTCAGACTAGATGATCTAATAGCTCCAAAAATCCATGCTACTTTTTTCTAGTTCTAGTTTACATGATGGAAAAAAGTAAAATTTTAGATGTTTCCACATTCTTCACCAAAATAAACATATTTCCTTGTCAAGCATTAAAAAATCTATAGTGCTCAAAGTTAACTTAAATTCACAGACCAGAATATAGACCTTTGTATAAAAATGAAATGTGCAAATTGTAGATTTCCGACCAAAGTCTCCATCTCTATGGAGTATGAGAGAGTATGTCTATAGAGAGATATAGAGTATGTCTCTATAGACATACTATTCTCTTTGAACAATGATTAGTATGAAGGTGACAGAATCAGGCATCATTTACTCACTTACACTCGGAGACAGCATGGTCTACTCTTTACATCGTAATTTTGGACAGTTACCTACAAAGAACTGGAAAGAAAATATGGTGAAAATCCTTTGGATCTGCTGTACTTTCCAAAGTTGCTTTAGAATATCTGAGCTCAAGTATTTGGGCAAATTTAATAAAGCCCCTGGCTGCTTGAGTTAATGCCAGAATCATTCAGACCAACAAGGAAATACTCCAGTCTCTTTCCAGTCTCTGTGTGATCTATGAAGGATATGTGAAAAATATTTGGTTTGATAAAGATGACTGCGAGTAAATTTCATTTCCCTAAACTGAATGGTTAGAACTTACTCCTGACCTACACATTTTGTGAATGCATGATAGACTTTTTAAAAGACAGATATAATCTTTTTAATAAACAGATAAAACACCTTCTATCCTCTTCTGCACAAGTCTGATGCATTTGATGACAGAAATATTCCTATGTCTAATCAAAAACTGAGTCGAAGAGGACTGCTGGACTTCATGAAAACAAAACAGTCACTGTATTTGTAAAACAAAAGAATGATGATAATCTCCAACATGTAAGCAGCAAATTAAGAAGAAAATTTGTCTGCTTTGATTTTTCTTCTTTTTGTTCTTATGATCATATCTCTAGTCTAGTTCACAGATGTCAATCATGTAAATGAAGGATATAACAACAAGGATGATATAAAACTATTTTTTCTGATATTCTGAAGAAAATTGTAGACTTTTAGGCAGCATGGTAGTAAAGGATGTATTTAGAAAAGCATGTATAGTAAAGAAGTGAAGAGAGAAGCAGCAGAATAAAACACAGCTTTGTGAGCACATTAGGGACAAGGAATATAGCCAGCTGTCATGTTTCTTGAAGAAAAATTCTGAAAAAGCCTGCTTTTATATAAATAACTAGGTTCTGAGGTAGTCTAACATTTTTCCAGAAAATCATGTCCATGTAAAACTCTGACATGACAAAAAGAAAAATACCCAAATAAAACAGTGAAAATATATGTACATGGTAGTACCTACCTAAATTAAGATAAAAAACCAGTACATTCTTTCTTAAAAAAAAAAAAAAAAATCTTCATAAATCCATGAAAGGGGTTGTACAATGTGGTCCCAGCAAGAGCAGGGGCCTGTTCTGAGTACCCTCGGAGGTGTTTTTCATAGCTCTCTTCCTAGATTCCTAAATGCTCTTCTGCAAGCAGAATAAAATAGGCTTTTTTTTACCCAAGAACTTCCTGGCAGTAAGCATATATTTATTAAAATGACTTCTCACAAGAAAAACAAGCATAAACTCTGCTATCTTAAGAATGTAACATTTGCCTCGGATCTATTTTTATTATTCATTAACAAACAACCCTGCAGCACATAATTGACAGCCAATGTTGAAAAGCATAAGGTTTGCAGTTCCTCTAACACAGTCACAACATCAGCAATTCTGAATTAAGACAGTAATGATAATCATAAATGATACTACACAAACAAGGACAAGAAAGATTTTTATCCCATTTTTATACAATTTGTTGGTACTTATTTTCTTTCCTTTATAGAATCAGTGATGGAAAAAGAATGGGGATAAAGTACCAGAGGGGCTACATCACTCTCCTCAGGTAGTTTTAAAAAAAAAAATAATAATCCTATAAAATCTTGAGATAAAGACTCAAAAGGTCTAACTGGTTATCAAAAGGGACTTTCTTCACAGGTTGAGTTGACAGGAAGCTTTGTGAGTTACCTTCTTGCTACAGATTGCCTGCTAATATGGGCAAATCTTAATACTTTCTCTAGTATACCATGCATTTGAATACTGGTGATCCCCCTTTCCCTATAACCTTCTAGCTGTGGCACATAACCATTTAGGGATATAACAGTTTACTAACAATAACTGCTTAATGACTAAAACATGAAATAATCAGTTTCAGTATTGGGTAACTGTGAAAGTGAATGAGTGTTATGAAAGCATAATCTAAAAATGCTTTCTGGTCTTTAAAAACTAAGAACAAAAAATATTAATTCATGTCCCTTTATAACAAGTCACTAGTATCTGAAGATACCACATTTTTCTGGCACTAACACAATGTAGTCCCACATGTTATCTATATATGCCGTACTGAAAGAAAAATGGGAAAAAAATAAAAAAAATTAATACATTGAACAGAAATATATGGACTTCCAAAATCAGACTTTGAAAACCGTGATCTTCTCTGAATGGACATGATGCTTCAATGATACTATGTCTATTCCTCAAGTAGAAGCTTGCCTGGTCTAAGGTCCCTGTACTGTGCTATGCAACACAGTTGCAAAACTCAGTTTACTTAGACAAACAGACAAAAAAACCAAAATGGACCCCTTCATTTAGAGAAAGTATGCATGGGTTAAAATACTTCCTAATTAAGCATAACTGGTTTTGCATTTCTTTTAATCACAGGGATAGATCATTTGAGACAGATTACAAAGTGCCACAGGTTATCAAGAACAAATGGTGTTTAATGTAAGCATTTCATACATGAATGTAAATATCTCTCTTCAAGACCAATCTGTAATACAAAGTTTAGTTGCATATTATTTTTGTGTGCTTTTGAAAGCCAATCTGTCATCCAAAAATCTGTGAGGTATCAAATTATGAAGCACTGGCACATGCATACAGACAAGTGGAAAGACAGAGGCATTTAAGGTAAAAACAGATTAAATTTCTAAACCATTATTTAAACCAACACAGTTTTAATTTATGTCCCTGAAGTTATTTGCAAACCTTAGTCTCAGCCAAATTCAGGAACCACAAAACCCACAAACTGAGTGTTTTTGCTATTTTAATTTATGATATTTTCAAAGTAAAACAGAAAATATTTCTTGAAATTGATTCAATTGTTTATAATCAACAACAATGCGTAAAAGTTCTTTCTTAGATATTTTTTAAAAGCTAAGAGCATGAGTTGAGTAAAAAGTCATAGAAATGCAGTACAAAGTATGATAAGCCATGGTTTCTTATACCAAGAAGTTAATGTACTCTACTCCACCAAAAAAGGCAAAAAACCCTCAAAAATCAGAGTGGAGTTTGCTTGGAGAACCACAGCGTGATCTGAAACAGGAACTGCTATACAGTTATTGACCTTTCTAAGTAACAGTATAAAAAAAGCCCACCCTCCTGAGGAAGTGGAAGCATAACTACCTCTGGAAGAATCAGAAGTTCTCACTGAGAGTTCACATGCCTAATCCTGTGTGTCACTGCAGAACTGCTGCTGAGCTCCTGTTCTCCACTTGCTTCCCATGGAGCTCAAAGCTTAACTTGGCAGCTCTGAAAGCTCTCACTGAAAATGGTTCAAACTGTTTACCATCACATCCTCCCACATACATACAAAAAACCACAATGTCAAAAGTCATAGAATTTTTTTTTAAAAAAACATGACAATCATGAAATCCATATCTCTTATGACAGTCATGACAAAAACACAGCCTATTGATGGGCTGGCAAAATATTTATGCAACCTGAGACTTTTCTGTGGGGAGGGCATAATATGGTTCATTTTGTGTTACTGAAATTTTTTCCTGTTTTATTAGTTATAAGCATTTGAAGCCTGAAAAGAGCATTGGGTACACATGAAATCCATTTTGGCATATTTTTTGAGAAATCAATATGAAATAAATCAGGTTTTAAAATGTCCTGCCACTAAAAAAAAAAGAAAAAAAAAAAGAAAAAAAAGCTGTAAAACAATGTAAACAATATAAATGTTTAGAATTTGTGGTAATTGGTCTAGGCCATGGATAATATATTACCAACTGGAGAGAAGATAAATCTAATTTGTGACAATGCTCAACATGAGGTCAAAGTAAATCAGACAGAAAAATTACACAGGAAAGAGAAAAAACTGTGAGAGAGAAATTAACTATGCAGATATGAAAAACTGGATAGTAAGATCTCACAGTGGCAGATTGCTACCACAGTAGGTGTGCCACAGGAAAGAAAACATAACTTTAAAGTAATCAGTAGCTTGTCTAGCTTTCTGTTCAAGAACTTTCAGGGAGAGAGGGAAATGACCTTCAAAAAATTTCCTCTTCTTCAATTCATTTTGAGTCAACCCGAACCCAACAAATTTAGCAGAAACAATATCATGTAAGTCCTAGAAAACACATTTGAATCATCTGATGATGTACTTGAATTCAGCATGTTGGATTCATCAAGTAAGTTCTCAAGAAAACAGTAGGAAGAAACGTGCTGTTCTGCTTCAGGCTATGCTCCTCACTATTGTTCATTATTATTTGGAATTGCCCAATAAATTTTCATTTTCACCAAGTAATCTGGTCACCCCTCTATTTTTCAGGTTTTTAGGTTATTCTTTAAATACTCATCATCACTAAGCTAATTTATGGCATTTGACAGATTTGTTATCTGTTCCGCTTCTATGTACCTACTTTGAGGGAACATACCCTTTAGTACACAACCACAAGACTCAGTGATAAGAAATTATGTATGATTAATACTTAATGTAATGAATTTATGCTATTGGGAAGTCCACTTAATTGTATGTATTCAATAAATATCAATGACCTCTCGTGTCAATGGAAAACCTATTTCTTTTAATTTTAGATCCCTAAGAATGCAAGAATAATAATTTTTTACTCTTTATACCAGTGCTGGCACTATATGTATTTCCTGGCTGATTTATGAGAATAAACAGGACAGACTGTAGGAAGAGACCTTAAGATACGCAATACACTGTTATACTGTGAAATCTGAACCCCAGAAGCCAAAACTTTTACTTCTGTTAAGAGCTCCTTAACACACACTTCGAACAACGCTCCTCTATAACTCCATTTAAGTACACATTTTGAACATGAGTTTTTTCTTTCCTTGGATACTACAAGGCTCTAAACAGTAAACGAATATAAACACGACTGATATTATGCATGAAAATAAAGAGAAAGGGAGTATATATACAAAAGGGAGAAAAGGGCTCGGAAATGATAGTACAAAATCTTTTGTCTAGTATCAGAATGACCAATTAAAGATCCCGCAGTATAACATCAGATCTTTTCTCCTAGAGGAGAACGGAGCCTGTGTAGTGCAAAAATTTTGATTGGTGTGGACAGTAGGTACTGCTGAGCTTGCAAAGCTAAAGATGATTGATCCTGCCCTTGCAGAGGATGCTTCACACAAAGAATCTGAGCTGCTAAGCAAAGGTTTTCACAACTCCTAAGTCTTGTCCTGTGGCAACGCAAGAACCTACAGATTTGTAGGGAGTTATAAGGTCTCCCCTAGCCTCCTCTTCTCCAGGCTAAACAATCCCAGTTTACTAAGCTACTCCTCATAAGACCTGTGCTCTAAGCCCTTCATCAGTGGATCGAGTGCACCCTCAGTAAGTTTGCAGATGATGCCAAGTTAGGCAGGAATGTCAATCCGCTTGAGAGTAGGAAGGCTTTACAGAGGGATCTGGACAGGCTGGACTGATGGGCAGAGGCCAACTGTATGAGATTCAACAAGGCTGAGTGCCGGGTCGTGCACCCGAGTCACAACAAAGCCCATGCAATGCTACAGGCTTGGGGAAGGTGGCTGGAGAGCTGGAAAGAACCTGAGGGTGCTGGCTGGCAGCCAGCTGAATATAAGCCAGCAGTGTGTCCAGATGGCCATGAAGGATATGAGCATTCTGGCCTGCATCAGAAATAGTGTGGCCAGCAGGAGAAGGGAAGTGATCGTCCCCCTGTACTCGGCACTGGTGAGGCTGCACCTCAAGTACTGTGTTCAGTTTTGAGCCATGGAACAGATCTCTTCCACTCTTTGGGCAAAGAAAGAATGAGTGATGTCATTTTGGTCAAATACAAGAGAGAATAGCAGTAAATATTTTACTCAGTACTGTATTCAGATTAGTCTTAGAAGTCAAAACAAGACTGTATTAGAGCTTCTTTCTCCATAGCTTCAAAAAAGGGAATGAAAAGATTATACGCAGAACAGGGGCTTAGTCTACAACTGATGACTACTACTACAGCCATGTATATTCCTATATTCCCCATTTTTTGGAAAATAAAAAAAGTTTTGTCATGGCAAGCTTCAAATAAGTTTTAAGGAACTTAACGCCATCAAAGCCAGTTTTACTAGAGTAACCACAAAGATCCGTTTATATTTGTACTCTGTTTTACACTTACCTATTTAGCCAGACCCTCAAGCAGAAGACATAATGGCTGATATACTGGAAGGCTGTGCTGCCATTCATTGAGATCTGAACAGGCTGGACAGCTGGGACAGAGGAACCTGATGAAGTTCAATAAGGGCAAGTGTACAGTCCTGCACCTGGGGAGAAATAACCCCAAGCACCAGTACAGGTTGAGGCTGACCTGCTTGAAAGCAGCCCTGCAGAGAAGGACCTGGGAGTACTGGTGGATGAGCAGTTGACCATGAGCCAACAATGTACCCTCGGGGCCAAGAAGGCCAATGGCATCCTGGGGTACATTAAGAAGAGTGTTAACAGCAGTCGAGGGAGGTGATCCTCCCCCTCTCCTCTGCCCTGGTGAGGCCGCATCTGTCCAGTTCTGGGCTCCCCAGTCCAAGAGAGACAGGGAACTTCTGAAGAGAGTCCAGCGCAGAGCCATAAAGAGGATTAAGGGGCTGAAGCATCTTTCTTATGAGGAAAGACTGAGAGAGATGGGTCTGCTGAGCCTAAAGAAGAGGAGACTGAGAGGGGACCTTATTACTGTTTATAAATATCTAAAAGGTAGGTGTCAAGAAGATGGGACCAGACTCGTTTGTCGTGGCCAGTGATATGACAAGGGGCAACAGGCACAAGCTGGAACACAGGAGACTCCACTTGAACATGAAGAAAAATTTATTTACTGAGAGGGTGCCAGAGCACTGGAACAGGCTGCCCAGAAAGGCTGTGGAGTCTCCTTCTCTGGAGATATTCAAAACCCAGCTGGATGCAGTCCTGTGCAACCTGCTCTAAGTAAACCTACTTTAGCAGGGGGGTTGGACTAGATGGTCTCCAGAGGTACCTTCCAACTCCTACCATTCTGTGATTTAAGAATGACTCGAACCTTCAGGTCTGAAGTCTGAACAATTTTTATTATTTAATATAATAAAGATATGCAACCCTCACACTTTAAGACTGAATTCTGAGATTCTAGTAAGACTGTAAATTATTGAGGAACCCAGCATACTTGCAACAATGGAAGCTCTAAAACACATTCACCTGCAAGTACGCCAAAAAGGTCATTTTCATTCCACTTACTTAGATTACAATATGCATTATCTGGATTTCAAAGTAAGGGAAAGCCTCAAAAACATGATGAAGTTACACAAATGTAATCAAATACATGGCTGTGAAACTGACTGTACAATCATAGTAGGAACTGAAAATGTAAGAGATTAATTCTCTTATTCATTCCATGGGACAACAGTTTCACTCTTGAAAAACCTGTCCAAACACAAAGGGAACATCTGTACTTCACCAGTTGCAGTACCCTATGCATGTAAAAATTTATGATGACAGAAATGAATGAACAATAATCACAATGTGATGATTTTATATAAGAAATGTCACTGAAATCAGAAAAAAAGGAAAATAAAAGGATATTTACCATATTTTCTTCTCCAAATACATATGAATCCTAGAAATACAACTTTAAGAGTTATATTAAAATCTTAGTTCTTAACAGTTTGGATTGTTACCTCATGCTAGTTGTATCATGGTATTTATGGACAAGACATATGTTGCACCTAGGGACATGGTTTAGTAGTGGACTTCGCAGTGTTAGGTTATGGTTGGACTTGATCTTAAAGGTCTTTCCCAACCTAAATGATTCTAGGATTGTAAATTAACAGTTTCAACATTTGTTTTAAAATTTCTAGAAGCATACATTACTGTAAGGATGAAAAATCAGTCTTCAAGAATTCCAATCTTTAGTACATACTAAAATGTTTCAAGAACCACAGCACATTTTAATTCCGGAGGTATTTAGGAGCATGCATTTTTATAATGCTATATTAATCACAAATAATACTTGCTATAAATGTATTTAAACCAATCTGAGTGTCCTTTGGAGTATTCTAGCAGAGCCTGATGAAACAATGATGGTACCAATACTTATCTACAGTTAGCCTGAATGTAAGAATTACTCAAAAATTTGGACGTACTTATTATTTAGCCTTTTGGCATACAAGTTAGAGTAAGAGTACTGGAAATATACTAATTTAATAAGCATTACATAACTCCTTTCCCTGTAAGGATTAAATGATGTCTTAAACATTCTGGCATCAAAAAAATAACATGAAAGCAGAGTGATAGAAATAGAACCCCATGATTTGTAATTGTTTCATAAAAAATTTATATAAACCATAACAGTACCAATAAGTAAGGTTTATTGTGCAAGATGCACTTAGAATTCATACTTCCAAATAGGTACTAATGGATGAATTAGCTTTTAAATAAGAATTCTGCTGAGCAATACATGAGGTTTAATATAGCTTTTCCCACACTCATCCGTTAGGGATTTTTGTACCGTGATAGTTTATCAGCAAGTTATTCCCACGAACAGGAGACAATATTGTCACTTTATCTTAGCAGGCCTTTTTGCTGATCCTCTAGCCAGAGGGTTCTAACCTTAACAGAACAATAGTCACCATTCAAAACCCCCCTTTTCTGCCAACAGGCTGCAACTACCATTTCAGCAGTCAATGAAAAAAACAACACAGTGAGCCTAAAGGTTACTGGGCAGTGAATTTGTGGAGGAAGTGCTTGAGTGAAAACACAGACACCCATGAGTGCATTTTTCCCCCACCAATATTCTACAGCCTTATTGATTACACAGCTATGAAAAGAGCTGCTTAATCCTTTAAACTTCCTGTCAGAAAATGGCGATAAGTACAACTCTAAAGCTTTGCTATAACTTTATATTAATCTATCTTGATTGGACAGACTGCAGATGCAAAATCAGAACTATTTTGTATGGCTTTGAACAAGTCAAACTATTTATGCAACAGTCAGTAACAGTTCCTCTTTTCTCTGGCCACTGGAAATTTCACAGGAGAAACTTGTATTCATACTAATTATGGACTGGATTTGAGGGACAACCCATAAAACTAACTTGGTCATATATTATGTGACTAAAAATCATCTCTGATTAAGGTCGAACATATTATTTTGATTGTCTTTGTTGAAGAATTGCCAAACAAAAATAAGATTGTAACAGTCCTAATGGTAATACTAATCCTTTAAAAGTATTTTTGAATTTTGATACATACTTAAAGTACAGTAAATATTGGTTCCTTGGTAGCCATAAGTTTTTTCAAAAAGGTTTTAAATCAGTGAAACAAGAAGGGTATAAGATGTGTCTCAATGTTGCTTTTAAATCCTGATAAGATTCTAGCAACTACAACTCTTTTTTCTGGGAAAGGGTAGTATTAAAAAACCCAACACCTTCTATTAAAAAGACTGTTTTCACTGGATCATGGACTTGATTTGAAAAAATAATAATTTTCTTTTAATTCAATTTCTATACTTTTATAGTATATGAAGATTATTGCCACATTTAATTAAATGACATTTTCCATTAAAAATATTTATCATAAAGATATCCTCAGCATGAAATACAAGAGAGGTCATGACATAAAAAATTCAGCTATTCTAAGTAGCCAAAGATTTATTTTTCATTTAAGCAGTTACTTTCGAAAATGAGAAAAACATACTTTATTGATGAAACATTGCTTTAACTTCAAATATACTATAAACCTGATATACAAATTCGCATTTTACAGGGCTGAAGTGATTTGTTTGTTTAAATCTTACAATCTGTTTTTCTTTGGGCAATTTAACAAAATGGCTGGTTTCGGATACCGTATCTTGTAATCAAAACAGCTAGCAACCTGAACATACTTAAATAGCGTAGTAAAAACTGGTCTCAGGCTACTGCAGATGAACAGTGAATTGCTCAGTGTTGAATTGTAAGAAAAAAAATGAGTACATAAAGATCTATGAAACAATCGGAAACCTGGATCACAACTTCATTATAAAATAAATAATCAGAATACTGTGAAGTAAATTGTAATTAATACCCTAAATAAATCTTGAATAATGTCAGTTTGAGTGTTTCACAGATAATATCCATTAAAAATAAAACCAAAATAAAATAAATTTAAAAATAATTGCAGGTCACAGTCAGCAGAACATACTAAGTCTATCCTCTTTTCCTGGAGGTGATTATGCAACTGCAGGCCTCAATTCCCAATAAAAGTATTTTTTTTTCTATTTTGTGTTCTACTCACTGAAGCAGCCATACAACTTAAATGCTTGAGAATGTGATCTTAAAGAGGGCAAACATATCCATAAAAATTAGCATGGACCCCACCTTCTACCACAACAAAAGCAGCAATAAATTATAGATTCACTATCATGTATTCCATGTACAGTGAACTCCAGTACACATATACTTTTAAAGATATTACCATAATCCCATTTCTGTAAAAATGACCTGTTGTATTTAAAGCTACTGCTATTTCTTGCTATTTTTTTTCAGAAATAATAAATTTAAAGCACTGCTATTAGGATAGTATTTAATGTACATGCACTCAGAAATATTCTCCACTCCATATACAACCAACTACTTCCATATTAGATGTTATGATCTCACAATTAATATTCAAATATTAATTCCATCATGAAAACTCTTACCAACTTATACTCTTCTCTGAAGAAACATGATTCCAGTGTTACATGTGGCCATGAGACTCACCTCAGAACTGCATATGTGAAAAAGAATGAGAATGAACTCATCCTGCCTTCATTCAGATTCTCCATTATCTATCCATTCTCACTCTATCCTGACAGTCAATCAAATTTCCTTTCTCATTCCCTCACAAACCCCTACCCACCACAGCCTAATCCTGCCTTTCTCATGTGTTCCTTGCTTACATGGTCCTCATATTCTTTTCATGTCTTCTATCTTCCTGGCTTTGTCCGGCCTATTCTTTTGACTCTTACCTTCCATGCCTATTTTTATCGACATCCCTCATCCCTTGTCCTTCTCACCCACCCTCCTTGCCTGTTTTCTGGGAAGATAATTTGAAGTAATTTCAACTTCAAAGTGAGGTGGCATTTTTGTTTCTGAAAGCTTCTTCATTTGGACCTTCTACATACATTAAAGGAAAATGGGGACTATTTTGGTCAGATCAGGCTATAGTTTTAATATTGTCTACAGTGATAGAATGTGGCAGCTAATCTTGCTCAATAAAGTTTCACAACACATTAAATTCCTACCAAAAAGCTTAAGGAAAAATTTCAGATTCTGTCAAAGGTCTACAGAAATGACAAAACACGTCCTATCCTCTAAAAAGAAATTACAGATTCACCTGTTCATCCTTTTTATCAGTGGCATAACAGCACTGTATTAAATTTTTAAGGGAGGAGGCTGAAGCATAATATTTGAAGACCACTCTGATTCAACTCACATACATTATTTCAATATAGTAATAATGATATACTTTAGGCTATCTATATCAAAGTACAAGTGTTTTCGGTGTTGTCATATACTGTAGTTTCAAAAATTTCTGTGAATTTTCAATCATAACATCTGAAGCTATTAAAAAACAAGAAAAAAGGGAATGAGAATCTAAACAGGAGTTATCAGACTTACTTTCTGGAGTGAGATAGACATAACATCCCATAGCTATTAATTTATATAACACTATTATGCTATCAGCAATCCAGGAGACTCCTGGAGTGCATGGAGGATAACTTCTTAAGCCAGATGATAGACAGCCCTGCCAGAGGGGATGTGATACTGGACCTGATGGTCATCAACGCAAGTGAGCTAATCAACGACATCAAGACTGGGGCCAGCCTGGGCTGCAGTGATCATGCACTGCCAGAGTTCACAGTCCTGAAGGATATGGGTCAGGCAAAGAGTAAAATCAGGATCCGGAATTTAAGGAAAGCAAAATTCCAGCTCTTCAAGGAATTCGTCAGTAGGATCACCTGGGAAACTGCCCTCAGGGACAAGGGAGCAGAACCGAGCTGGTAGAACTTGAAGGACATTTTCCATAGAGCATTAAGAGCACTTGATCCACAGATGAAAGAAATCAAACAAGAAAGGCAAGAGACCAGCATGAATGAGTCAAGACCGGCTGGCAAAACTAAAGAGCAAGAAGGAAACACACAGGCAGTGGAAGCAGGGACAGGTATCCTGGGAAGAGTATAGGGACACTGCCCAGTGGTGTAGTGATGGGGTCAGGAAGGACAAGGTGCAGCTGGAGCTGAACTTGGCAAGAGACACATAGAATAGCAAGTGCTTCTACAGGTATGTCAGACAGAAAAGGAAAGTCAAAGAAGGCATATCCCTGGTGGTGAACATGACTGGCAAACTGGTAACAACGGACAGGGAAAAGGCTGAGGTACTCAACAACTATTTTTGCCTCAGTCTTCTCTGGCAACCTCTCTTCCAACACCTCTCGAGTGTGAAAGGGACTGGGAGAGCAAAGTCCCTCTCACTGTAAGAGAAGATCAGGTTCGTGACCACCTGAGGAACTTGAATATACATAAGTCTATGGGATCTGATGATGTGCATCCCAGAATCCGGAGGGAATTGGCTGATGTAGCTGCCAAGCCACTCTCCATGATTTTTGCAAAGTCATGGCAGTCAGGTAAAGTCTCCAGTGACTGGAAAAAGGGAAATATTGCACCCATTATTTAAAAAGTGTAGAAAAGAGGACCCTGGGAAGTTGGAACCTGTCAGCCTCTCCTCTGTGCCTGAGAAAATCATGGAACAGATCCTCTCAGAGCCATGCTAAGGCACATGGAGAACAGGGAGGTGATTTGAGACAGCCAGCAAGGCTTCACCAAGGCCAAGTCCTGACTCACCAACCTAGTGGCCTTCTATGATGAGTGACTACATCCATGGACAAAGGAAGAGCTACTGATACCATCCATCAGGACTTCTGTAAGGCCTTAAACACAGTCCTCCACAACATCTTTCTCTCTAAATTGGAGAGGTGAGGATTTAATGGGTGGATTTTTTGGTGGATAAGGAATTGGTTGGATGGTCACATCCAAAGAGTAGTGGTTAACAGCTCAATGTCCAGCTCTTGGAGATCAGTGATGAGGTGTCCCTCAGTGGTCCGTATTGGGACCAGTACTGTTGAATATATTCCTCAATGAAATAGAGAGATCAAGTGCACCCTCTCAGCAGGTTTGCTGATGACACCTACCTCAGTGGCGTGGCTGACATGCCTGAGGGACAGGATGCCATCCAGAGGGACCTGGACAAGCTTGAGAAGTGGGCCCATATGAACCTGAGGAGGTCCAACAAGGCCAAGTGCAAGGTCCTGCACCTGGGTCAAGGCAAACCCCCAGTATCGATACAGGCAATTCCAATACCAATACTCAAACTATTAAAAGTTATCTATTAAAAACAGATATTAAAAAATAAATAGCAGGAAGTACCAACAAAATTACTTATATGCAATAACTATACTGAAAATTCAGTTGCCCAAATAGGATTCTGTGATAAAAGGCAGCACAATGACAAGCACCTGAGACAGCTGGGGATTCAAACTCTACGACAGGGAAGGAACATCTAAATACTAACAAATACACATGCGCGCGTGTGTGTGTATACATAGACATCTAGATATATTTTCCCTGGCTACATACAAATTTTATATTAATATGTTTAATTACATTCCGACTTCAAGGAAAACAAAGTTGTAAAGAATTTTTCACTACAAAAGACAAAGTCACAAATTAATACATTCTATAAAAAAATGTGTGTGTTTAAGTAATTATGCATTGTCTTGAAGGAAAAGAACCACATACTTTACTTTCAAGTGTCATGAGCTGAAAAGGGACAATTTGAATTTAACAAGCACAACAGGTTGCCTAAGATTACACCTAACAATGTTTCTCAGTGCAGCAGGCTCTTTCCTGCTCCTATTGACCTTTCAACACGTGGTTCAGAGACTACGGGATTAGAGCTGTTAACAAGTGACAGGTGCAGCCAATTAACCAAGCAATGACGTAACTGTGACTTCCAGTTTTAAGCATGAGGGCTTGTTCAGTCAATGATGCTTTTCCATCAGTGAGCTCAGTATGGCTGCTTATCAGCCAAACTTAAGAACTTCAAAAGCTCTGTGCTGCTGATATACTTCTAATTAAAAAGTGATTTTGCTGTGAAATTATTCAACTGTGACTATGGTATGCTTTGCTGTTCTCCAACTTGGGAAGTTGTCAAACAATGTGCATTAAACCTTTTTACTGAGAGGATCACAAATTTTCAAGTACACAATGAGTAAAAACAAAAACTAACGAAAAGGGTGATAAGAACTGCATGTCAGTTTAAACCTCTCAAAAAAGAATACAAGAAAGCAAGTAGTTGCAATATAGCCAAGCAATTGAATATGAACAAAATATTTTGATATCACAATCTGGAATATAGTGATATCAAAATTTATGAACTTTAGTTCTTCATGATGGTCCAAACAATTCTTAGAAATAGTTCAAAACTAAATCAATCTGTAATCCTATCAATAGTCCTTTCCTAATGTTAGTTACCACAAAATCTACAGTGATTAAAATTTTCCTGGGTTTGTCTTTTCTGTACAATTTGAGGCAGAATGTGTAGGAAAGCATCAAAGGTCTGCTTACCTGAGGACATACTCCATTATCAAATTGGCTTGTCCAGATCATTACTATTTCATGTTTTAACCTTTGTCTTATGTCTTTTTAATGGATGAGTATATATTAAACTGTAACTTCTTTGAGATTGATACTTATTTTATTTATCCATTATTTTTCACAAAAAAAAAAGAAAAAAAAAAAAAAGAGAGTTCTGCCATACAAAATGCCTAGGTAGCAGTTACCAGATGCTCTGGGCCATGAACAACTCCTCAGGTTACTTGTAGGCTTCAAATACATCATCATCACACATCTAATTGACTGTAGTAAAAAAACTTCTATAAAACTAGTTTCATAAACTATTTATAATAATAAAACCTCATAGCAGTCAATGGATGACGACTTGGAACAACTCACTTATAACACAGACTGGTACAATCAGTTCAGCGAAGAGGGATAGATGGTGGTTTGAGATCTCCCTCAAAGTCACAGTAGCAGCAAGCTGCAGGTATGAACTGTTTGTGTCCAGGCTTAGGAAGAGACATGTCACAAAATCGACCCCTACCTATCACACAGATGCAACAGAAGACCATACAGATGTGCAACACCTGAGTGAGCGGGAAGCACAGCATGATTTACTAGTCCAACCAAGCATAAGCCACTGTTGACCCGAAGAACCATCTGAATCCAGTAGCAGATCACAAAGCATCTAGCCAGACACAGATGTGTGAAGACCGCAAGACTCACCTATAACAGTCATCTCCAGAGACAGAGGAAGTCTGAAAAGGGCAAAGATTGCTTTACTGAGACATGAACCAGGCACAAGCTCTAAAAACTGGTTCTTTCCCAGGCCAGGTCTGCCATCTCTCCCTTGTGTTCCAAGCATGCAAACTTGGTGCAAAGATAGCTAACTTCATGGCTATCAAGTAAGGTCCAATATTATCTACCAGCCTAACTCAGTATCAGATATATTGGAACAAGGATGGCTGACAAGGAGACACTTGCATACCTTGGTATTACATTCCCTAGTATTCTTGGAGAGCTTCTCACAGGTTTTGTTTGTTTGTTTTTTCCTCCTAGTTAAATACATAAATCCCAGTCTGGCTCAGCCTGTTCCAATAAAGCCTCCACATTCCATTGGGTTATGAGCACTAAGCAGAAATCATAGAGTCATAGAATGGTTTGGGTTGGAAGGGACCTTAAAGGTCATCCAGTTCCAACTCCTCTGCCATCAGCAGGGTCACTTCCTACTATACCAGGCTGCTCAAAGCCTCATCCAGCCTGGCCTTGCACACTTCCAGGGAGGGGGCATCCACAGCTTCCCTGGGCAACCTGTTCCAGTGTCTGACCACCCCCCACAGTGAAGAACTTCTTCCTAATATCTAACCTAAATCTACTCTCTTCCAGCTTATAAACATTGCCCCTTGTTCTATCACTACCTGCCCTTGTAAAATATCCAGTAATTTTCTAGAAGTTGGGTTGGGTGCAGCCTAAATGTTGAAGAAACACACTCAATAAGCCATGCTGACCCCCCACAGCACCATATGGTCCAAACGGTCAATTCCATTGTTCTAAGAGCATGTGCAGGAATAGATATGCTGTCTCCATATGTCACTTGATAGGCTGGGTAGGACTTACTAACTTTGATTCCACATTACAGTAACATAGTTTATACAACTTTTAAAACTGAGTTCTCTTTGCAGACAATTAAGCCACACTTCTGTAGCACTGCACAAAATCCACTAAAACTCACACTGCCTTCTCATCTACTCTGCAGCAACACTTCTTTCTTTTGTAACATCCCTTAGCTAGAAATGGGCAGGTAAGAATAATGCATCATGGCAGCATGCTACACTATTCTCTTTTGTCCGCTTTTATGAACCCTTACCTCTCTGGTGCCTCAAAGCAATTCCCCTAGTTTACTGGAAAGGGAAGGGGCAGTGCCACTAATTGTCTGAGTTCTGGGACCTGACAGAACTAGAAAACATACCATCAGGAAAGAAGTTAATGGTAAGAGACAAATGCAAACTCACAGGCTCTGAAATTATGTATTTTGTACCACTGTTCCCACTGCAATTAATAATACGATCTGCTTCACCAGAGTTCTTCCCCCATGTGAGATGCTCTAATACCCTAGATCCCTGCGAGTAAGAAGCTGACTGAATATCCATCTGCAGTACTTTCAGTCACAGCTAAGACCATGCAGTCCTTCAGTCATTCCCCCCGACCTGGTGACATGGGGAGAGAAACACAACAAAATGCTTGTGGGTTGAAATGAGGACAGGGAGGGCTCATTTACTTACTACGGTCACAGGTAAAACAGATTTGACTTGGGGAAGAAAAAATCAATTTAATTTATTACCACTCAGTCAGAGTATGATAGTGATACATAACACCCACATCTTAAAACACCTTCCTCCCCACCCTTCCCTCCTTCCTCATGTCCACAATGCTCTTTTTGTTCAAAAAAATGGTCTCTCCTTCCTTGCCAAACCAGTTCTTCCCCTCATAAATATAGATTCAAAGAGGTGTTTCCCTATCACTAACTGGCTCAGCCTGGGCTGGAGGGGGGTCCACCTTGGAGACGGGAGCTTCATGAAGCTTCTCACAGGGGCCATCACTATAGCCCCTTCCTCCACTACAAAAACCATCATCCATTCGGTCCTCTCCCAAACCCAACAAACCATCCTGTAACATTAGTCTAGGCCTTCAACACCTCCTTGCTAATAAAGACAGTCTCTACAAAATGCCATCTGCTATAGAAGATGGCAGTACCTGGTCTAGTTATTAGTAAATGTAGCTTGGAACAAAGACCATTTCATTACAGTATTCTCCAGTAAAACAAGAAGAAACTACATGAGTCCATCAAATCAGTTTTCTGTCAGGTGTTCATTCACAGGGAGTTCTATTTTCAACTTTTAACATATTAGAATACAAAAGAAACATCACTTTCTAATAACAACTTTATATAAAAAGATGCCCTAAATATACAATATTTGGCCTTCATACTCCGATTTTACCAATATCTTTAATTTTGTATTCAAGGTCCATGAAAATACAAAAAACCAAATAGCTGGACAGAGAAAAGGATGAAGTTGGTTATTTGTAATTTGCTGCCAAATGGCTGCATATAAAATGGTACCAAACAGAATTTTTTTTTTTTCTTAGTTTAGCCTCAGATGTTATTTTGACAAGGTAAAATACATTTAGATAGAAAACTGACGATTATTGACCATTGTCCATTTATTTATGACAACAGACACAGCTAAAGTTACATAGATATGTATCTTTGAGCACTTTTTTTAAAAAAAAAAAAAAAAAACAAACAACCTACATTCCTAAATTTTTGGTTTTAAGTTAGGGATTAAAACCTAAAAAATGGAAAAGGACTAACAATACATATAAAAAAAAAGATTCAATAAGTCTTCCTGTTCTCTGAAAAAGTCAGATATGCCATCTGAAGATGTATTTTTCTGTCTTAAGTTACCCCAAAATAGAAAGAATAGCTACTAAAAATTAAGCAGTACAAAAAAAGCAAGAGGCCATACAAGGCCATACAATTTGCATCCAGGTGTTTTTTTAAAAGATGCTTAAAGACATTTCTGAGCCATGGGGAACACTGGTTGTGAATAAAACAGGAAGGAAATTCTAGAGGAGTACAAGGGTGAAAGAAGAAGGGGAAACCATGTTAGATCACTATTTATAAAAAGAAAATACAACTTAGATAATTATAAGCCTGACATTGATAAACTGTTCTTGAGCAAAAATAACAGAATCATTAACTTAGAACCATGAAAAGATTACTTTATCTCTACTACTCGTGGGCACAAAGGACTGTTAAACTACCTTGTGTTAAGGGAGGAAACAGCATAATTTCTCATCAAGTTTACACACAAGAAAGACCAGGGAAACAGTAAAATGCACAATCTACTTAATTTATCAAGCAAAATTCAAGGCTGATTTGGTCACAATTTGCAAATGAAGATGATATTTCTAACAGAAGGCAAGCAGAGGAGTGAAAAAGGGTCTAATGGTTCTAAGATGAGCCAAAAGGTAGACCAAAAAGAATCAGCATTTTCATTTATTTAACAAGAAAGGCTCTTACCAAAGGAAATTTTATTGGGGTATCTTTCAGCATAAACCTCTACATTAAAATGGGACTTTTTTCCACCAAAAGATAAGACTGAGATAAAAGAATTTAAGAGTCTTGTGTGCTCTATTGGGTAAAACACCAGATTAAATTATCATAGCAGTCTTTTCTGCCTTATCCTCTTAAAGTCTAGGCTTTTTTGGATGTTTTCCATTTTCATTAGATAAACAACTTCTTCTCATTAGAAGCAGATACACCCTTATAAGGACTCAAGTTGGGTTTTTTTTTTTTCCTGCTGACACAAATTCTATTCATAATCTTGATTAATACATCTTAGATCTTTCTTCAGAAATAATCAATACAAACGCTTGTGATAATTTTCATAAAACACATTTCTGATAAAAAAATCTAAAAAAGTTTTAAATGCATATAATTATTAGGAAAATCTACTATGTTCTCCATGCTTAAGCTTACTTTAAAGTCAAGTGACCATAAGAAATCAGTTTGTATATTCTTTTTATGGAACACATGCACTGAAATGCATTAAAGTTACAGTTGCTGAATAAAACAACACAGTGTTTTTTCCCAAAACAAATTAATTTTATTTACATAGCTTTGCCTTAATTACGTGCAAACGATTCTGATCAAAAAGAGAGTATTTCAGTCTCTAAATATTCTTGACTCTAGACCAAAAAAAAGTCTGCCCAGCAATGAACCTCAAAAGTTCATTTGACAAAACATAATTCCTAAAATTTTTTGTAATACTTGTTACCATGTTTAGACAGTTTTACTGAATTCAGACTTGGTGAACTAGTAAGATTCTTAATTACAGAAATCACGGCATTTAGAAGCCAGATCCTCTAACCATTTACTGCAAGTGCCATGTTTTACCCACTTGTTCTCAAATAAACTCCTGTATGCTTAAAGAAACAAGTTTGAGCTGCAAGAAATTATCCAACTTACTACTCATTTCAAGCAAGTAATCTCACAGGAAGAAAATGGAGAGGAAAATAAACCAAATTCCAAATTCCATACTAATATGTAGCAGGAAAGATACATTCATGAATACACACAAATCTTAAAATTGCTGATACGTTATTATTAAAATATTTTGCATAAATACCTACGATGAATATATATTACACTCACGAGCATGTAGGGCACTGAAGTGTGTTTATGAGCATGTAATCAATAAATTGAAAAATACCACTTTACAAGTCTGTAGCAGAATATTAGCCATACTTACTATCCTATCATCATTCTCAGTAAGGCTGCCTTTCAGTACAATATAGGTGTGTTTTCAAAAGGAGGTAATAATTTTTGTTGTCTCTATG
>NW_010290319.1:0-3954 GCF_000700745.2 Antrostomus carolinensis | reverse complement strand
GACACTGACCCTTTACAAAAAACCCAATGGAAAAAAAATCCCAAACAAAACTAAATTGAGTAACTTGAATTTCTTTATGAGAGATACATGTATTTGTGAAAAGCCTTGAAAACACCCTCTTAAAATAAAAGAAGCATCCAAAATGCAACCACCCTCATTAGATATTGAAGTTCCTCTCAAACTATTTCTTTTGCCATTTTCAAAGAAAACAGATTTAAACATGAACATACTGGTGAAAAAATTCTTCAAAATTTCTTCAGATATTCTATGCCCACATTCTGAAGAAGTATGAGAAAAATATAAAACTAAGAAGGTAACTTATCTAGATACAAACATATTCACAAAAATTAAACATACTTTAATATAGAAAATCAAATTGTTATTGTACTTAAGGACAGACACTGATTAACTTAAGAATTTCAGAGTGATTTTAAGTTGATGTATTAGAAACAAAATAACCACCATTTTACTAGGTAAAAATCTTTTAATCAGAGTATATATTCAGCAGTGGAATTCAACTCTAATTTAATAACAGACTGCAGCAGCAACCGCCTCCCTCTAAATAATGTAAACTGCTTTGAGGAATAGCTAGCAAGGAAAACTGAAAATGAAAAATTTACAAAGGAAATGGCAGTGTAAGCGATCTGCAATAGGCCCAACTGTTAAAGCAAAGTTACAATGAAACGACAACAGAGTAGAAGCCTAATAACATTTGGAAAGGACTAAAAATTTGGTTGATTAAAATTCAGGTAGTGGAAGAGAATCAGAAAATTATACTGCTGTGTATATACAGCAGTAAAGGAAATGTCCTGGAAAAGGTCCTGTACAGTGGCTTGCTTTGGACAGGTTGCTTATGTATCTGTGGTAGAATAATACAGGAAAGAGGAAAAGTGAAAAAACCCGCAAAGAACAAAGATTAAAGATGCAAAAGAGAAAGTTTATTACTCTGCACCACAAAGTTGTCAGAGAGCTGAGTTCCCCTGTTGACCAAAGCAGAAGAAAAAAGAAAACTTGAATAACACTGTTGATTTATATAGAAATTTGCATCAAGCTCATCACTAAGGTAACACTGTAATGCTGTTGATGCTTTGATTAGAAATTTAATATTTCAGGCCAAGACAAAAAGGGCTTAGAAAAGCAACAATTTGTTAAGATTCTCTCATGAAAAATGGGAAGATGACAGAAAATCTGTTGTCCCACTTGACAGCAAAGATGATAGGCGGACTTGCAGACAACTCAGTGAAGATCTGTACTCAAAAAATTACCAGCCTGTTAAGTGTTAGAAAACAGGACCGAGAATACTACAAAATATGGCTTTTTATCTACGACAGTGTAGCAGCTACAATCTTAGAGGTTAAAAAAAAAAAAAAAAAGTCATAATCAATTTAGTAGCAGTTATCTACACCATCTGTAAGATTTCCAAATAAAATCTGCTCAAGGTTTGTAATTTGTTTTGTTATTAAGAACCAATCAACTACTACTATTAACTACAAACTATCAAAAACTTAACAAAACTTTTTAGGCAAGAATTTAATTTAACTTATTTTTACTCACAAAACATTTCTAATTAGACAGATTCCACAACCAGAATCTCAAAACCAACATGAGTTGTTCTACACTATATTATAAATACCTATTACCTATTTCGCTCTGTAATAAGGTATGTAAAATCATAAAAATATTGAATTACACCACAAATTGACTGTCTAGAGACAAACAGCAGATGTGATGAATAAAGAAAATATTAGAACATACTGTAGTCAACCTTCACTGCAGTACCACTTTAAGATGTATTGCTCATATTTACAATAATGTATTCTATAATAGAAACAAAAACCTCAAAATACCTCTTCCCATGCTACTCAAGTCTGGTGAAACAAAGAAAGGAAAAGAAGCATGAACATTTAGCAATTAAAAAGTACATTGCTATACCACTGTTAAATCCATCTTGTTATGTTACCAAGAAAAAAAAAAAAAAATCACATGTGCAGCTAAACAACTGATAACACTCCAGCCCCTTGAAATGATATCTTACCCATAATATAGTGCTAACAATTCACTGTATAATAAGGATTACACATTCTCACCTTCCATCTTGCTAACTGCATTTTCACAGGTCATCTATGCATCCTTTTTTCCAGGTGACTAGGCAAGTGCACACACAAACTTCACCTAAAAATACACTGACCCTTGCCAAGTAGCAGCAGGATGAAATACACCACAGTAACAATCCTGTCTTTGTCCCAGGCTAACACTATACCTATTAACACGCTTTGATGATCAGCCAAGAAAAATCTCAGTGCTGGGATTCTGGTTTTGTGCCCAAACAATCTGGGTTTGTGTTTAATATAGTACAGGCTGCTTTTAAGTTACTGCCAATCATGAACTCTACAAAGAGTACGTCTGGGATTATTTTTTCTTTACAATGAATGTTATTAAGGTAAAGAATACATAAAAATCGACATTATTTTGAAAAGAATAAATGAGTCATGCAATCCTTAGCACTAAATAAATGGTCTTATTCAGAAAAATAAAGTATTTCTAAAACCAATTCTGAAGTACTCTTTCTTTCCTGTATGTCAGTTACACATATCTAAAATATTGAATTTCTTGAACAAAATATAAAAATGCAAATAAAAAGGAACACATTACCGTCTTAAACTTACAGATAACTTAAGGATTCATTTTTACCAAAGGAAAATAAGGTAATTATTTTCATTTTCTGAGATAATTAAAAAGAGAATCTCATCTGTCAAAAAGTAACTGATCAATAGTTTTAAATAAGAATGGATAAAAGTTAAAACATTACACTTTGCTACATCAATTAATGCTTCTCTTAAATAAAATTAGTCAGACTGAAGTGAAATATCCCTCATGCATTGAAGAAAAGATGTAAAGAAAAAAAAGTGTACTTTAAAAGCATTAGTACTATAATATTTCTTGAGAATATGAGAAAAATCCTAATAACTAAATGACTTGATAAAACATGTAAGGATTAAAACAAAAGTGAGTATCATTTAAGGTTCTAGTCCCAACAAGATGCCATTTCCACTTCCATTGACACCTGTATCTTTTATTCAATGTGCTGTGGGCAGGTCATGCACACTTTCTATAGCACTGAAACTTGCTTAAAAGTTTAACTTGTGTTTCGCATCTTACTTCTGGCCTTGGCTTCCATAGCTGACTTTTTAAAAAAATTTGATTTACTGGTATCGTATAAGGGAACTATTCTACAAGGAACTCCATAAGCAACTGTGACACTCTAATTGAGGAAAAAATGGCAGGAAAAAGTGGCCAAGGGTACGGGAAAGGAAGGCAGTAAACTCTTGAGAAAGCCTTATGGGGAAAAAAAATAATAATAAAAAAAATGCCTCATCCCGAGGATAAGGAGTTTTTCTGCCATTTTAACCAAAATATTCCTTCCTCTCCTTTATCCTTCATACCATAAAATGATTGTCAAATTCCAGTCCAAAGGAGTTTCAGTGGTTCTCAGGCTTATTTCTACGAACTACTTACACTAATAGTTTCACTGGAATCACTGAGTCACGTAAACATTTGCAGAAGTGAGCAATTTCCATATGACTGTGGATAAATGGCAATTTATAAATTAGCACTTTGGTTTCAAATCCATATTGAATTTATATGCTGTGATATGACTCAAAGCACACAAAACACACAGAAATTAATCTGGAAGCCTATGAAAACAAACATCTGACATGTAGGTAGGTATGACTGTAAGATATTATATGGTCTGTGGGTGAGTCTGTGTATGGTATAATTACAAAGTTAGGATATCAATACCAAAACAAAAGATTCAGAAACTATTTCCCTTCTTTCAGACACTCTTGAAATATATCGGACTAAATCACTTTATTTTTCCTCTTCTATTTAAAGTGAATTTGTGTGTGTGTGATTTTCTAGTTTGCATCCGCAGGTCCTGAGGGAACTGGCAGA
>NW_010290318.1:59266-59692 GCF_000700745.2 Antrostomus carolinensis | reverse complement strand
CCTTTCCGAAGATGGCAGAGGCTGTGGAGGGATGGGGGGGCGAGGGGTCGCCCCGCTGTGTGGGGGACGTCTGGGTGGGCCTTTTCCCACTCCCAGAGTCTTCTGAGTGACACGCGAACCACCGAGGCAAGCTCAGGTCAGTTGGGCAGGGAGGGGATTGCAGCTTGTCTGGAGTTTCAGCCTGCCTGCGGTGGATTGTTTCCACGGGAGAACAGGGATGTGCTAGGCAAAGTAAAGCACGCACACTACATAGCTGAGTTACCTTGAACTTGCCCTTGGTGTTACTTTGCTTTGCATAGGCTGAGAGAGTTGGGGCTGTTCAGCCTGGAGAAAAGGCTTCAGGGAGACCCTATAGCTGCCTTCCAGTACCTGAAGAGGCTACGGGAAGGCTGGGGAGGGACTTTTTACAAGGGCAGGGAGTGATAG